>NW_027208798.1:0-45096 GCF_027789765.1 Dendropsophus ebraccatus
GCCGGCTTATTAGATACACGTGAAACTAAAGCCGATCCTGGGTGCCTAGGGTGCCTGTCATCCAATCCGCACTGAATTTCATTTCTAGCACATAGCCAAAAAATCGCCCCATTGACTTACATTGGAGGCAGAAAAGGTCATTTTTTCTCGGTCCCTTTAAGAGGTAGGAGTTAACCAAGCTTAGGTCTGCGGTGCCCAGGGGGGACCCCATCCAGCCCGCACTGAGTTTCATTCCTACCACCTTAGGAAAAAAAGTCATTATTTTGAGGCTTAGAAGTCATTTCTGCAATTCCCATAGAAAATCAACGGCGTCTCTATTCAATTGTGTGGAGCGCATATCAGGTGGGTTTTCTCTGCCGGCTTAAGAGATACACGTGAAACTAAAGCCGATCCTGGGTGCCTAGGGTGCCTGTCATCCAATCCGCACTGAATTTCATTTCTAGCACATAGCCAAAAAATCGCCCCATTGACTTACATTGGAGTGCAGAAAAGGTCATTTTTTCTCGGTCCCTTTAAGAGGTAGGAGTTAAACAAGCTTAGGTCTGCGGTGCCCAGGGGGGACCCCCATCCAGCCCGCACTGAGTTTCATTCCTACCACCTTAGGAAAAAAAGTCATTATTTTGAGGCTTAGAAGTCATTTCTGCAATTACCCATAGAAAATCAACGGCGTCTCTATTCAATTGTGTGGAGCGCATATCAGGTGGGTTTTTCCTCTGCCGGCTTAAGAGATACACGTGAACTAAAGCCGATCCTGGGTGCCTAGGGTGCCTGTCATCCAATCCGCACTGCATTTCATTTCTAGCACATAGCCAAAAAATCGCCCCATTGACTTACATTGGAGTGCAGAAAAGGTCATTTTTTCTCGGTCCCTTTAAGAGGTAGGAGTTAAACAAGCTTAGGTCTGGGGGGCCCAGGGGGGACCCCATCCAGCCCGCACTGAGTTTCATTCCTACCACCTTAGGAAAAAAAGTCATTATTTTGAGGCTTAGAAGTCATTTCTGCAATTCCCATAGAAAATCAACGGCGTCTCTATTCAATTGTGTGGAGCGCATATCAGGTGGGTTTTCTCTGCCGGCTTAAGAGATACACGTGAAACTAAAGCCGATCCTGGGTGCCTAGGGTGCCTGTCATCCAATCCGCACTGAATTTCATTTCTAGCACATAGCCAAAAAATCGCCCCATTGACTTACATTGGAGTGCAGAAAAGGTCATTTTTTCTCGGTCCCTTTAAGAGGTAGGAGTTAAACAAGCTTAGGTCTGCGGTGCCCAGGGGGGACCCCATCCAGCCCGCACTGAGTTTCATTCCTACCACCTTAGGAAAAAAAGTCATTATTTTGAGGCTTAGAAGTCATTTCTGCAATTCCCATAGAAAATCAACGGCGTCTCTATTCAATTGTGTGGAGCGCATATCAGGTGGGTTTTCTCTGCCGGCTTAAGAGATACACGTGAAACTAAAGCCGATCCTGGGTGCCTAGGGTGCCTGTCATCCAATCCGCACTGAATTTCATTTCTAGCACATAGCCAAAAAATCGCCCCATTGACTTACATTGGAGTGCAGAAAAGGTCATTTTTTCTCGGTCCCTTTAAGAGGTAGGAGTTAAACAAGCTTAGGTCTGCGGTGCCCAGGGGGGACCCCATCCAGCCCGCACTGAGTTTCATTCCTACCACCTTAGGAAAAAAAGTCATTATTTTGAGGCTTAGAAGTCATTTCTGCAATTCCCATAGAAAATCAACGGCGTCTCTATTCAATTGTGTGGAGCGCATATCAGGTGGGTTTTCTCTGCCGGCTTAAGAGATACACGTGAAACTAAAGCCGATCCTGGGTGCCTAGGGTGCCTGTCATCCAATCCGCACTGAATTTCATTTCTAGCACATAGCCAAAAAATCGCCCCATTGACTTACATTGGAGTGCAGAAAAGGTCATTTTTTCTCGGTCCCTTTAAGAGGTAGGAGTTAAACAAGCTTAGGTCTGCGGTGCCCAGGGGGGACCCCATCCAGCCCGCACTGAGTTTCATTCCTACCACCTTAGGAAAAAAAGTCATTATTTTGAGGCTTAGAAGTCATTTCTGCAATTCCCATAGAAAATCAACGGCGTCTCTATTCAATTGTGTGGAGCGCATATCAGGTGGGTTTTCTCTGCCGGCTTAAGAGATACACGTGAAACTAAAGCCGATCCTGGGTGCCTAGGGTGCCTGTCATCCAATCCGCACTGAATTTCATTTCTAGCACATAGCCAAAAAATCGCCCCATTGACTTACATTGGAGTGCAGAAAAGGTCATTTTTTCTCGGTCCCTTTAAGAGGTAGGAGTTAAACAAGCTTAGGTCTGCGGTGCCCAGGGGGGACCCCATCCAGCCCGCACTGAGTTTCATTCCTACCACCTTAGGAAAAAAAGTCATTATTTTGAGGCTTAGAAGTCATTTCTGCAATTCCCATAGAAAATCAACGGCGTCTCTATTCAATTGTGTGGAGCGCATATCAGGTGGGTTTTCTCTGCCGGCTTAAGAGATACACGTGAAACTAAAGCCGATCCTGGGTGCCTAGGGTGCCTGTCATCCAATCCGCACTGAATTTCATTTCTAGCACATAGCCAAAAAATCGCCCCATTGACTTACATTGGAGTGCAGAAAAGGTCATTTTTTCTCGGTCCCTTTAAGAGGTAGGAGTTAAACAAGCTTAGGTCTGCGGTGCCCAGGGGGGACCCCATCCAGCCCGCACTGAGTTTCATTCCTACCACCTTAGGAAAAAAAGTCATTATTTTGAGGCTTAGAAGTCATTTCTGCAATTCCCATAGAAAATCAACGGCGTCTCTATTCAATTGTGTGGAGCGCATATCAGGTGGGTTTTCTCTGCCGGCTTAAGAGATACACGTGAAACTAAAGCCGATCCTGGGTGCCTAGGGTGCCTGTCATCCAATCCGCACTGAATTTCATTTCTAGCACATAGCCAAAAAATCGCCCCATTGACTTACATTGGAGTGCAGAAAAGGTCATTTTTTCTCGGTCCCTTTAAGAGGTAGGAGTTAAACAAGCTTAGGTCTGCGGTGCCCAGGGGGGACCCCATCCAGCCCGCACTGAGTTTCATTCCTACCACCTTAGGAAAAAAAGTCATTATTTTGAGGCTTAGAAGTCATTTCTGCAATTCCCATAGAAAATCAACGGCGTCTCTATTCAATTGTGTGGAGCGCATATCAGGTGGGTTTTCTCTGCCGGCTTAAGAGATACACGTGAAACTAAAGCCGATCCTGGGTGCCTAGGGTGCCTGTCATCCAATCCGCACTGAATTTCATTTCTAGCACATAGCCAAAAAATCGCCCCATTGACTTACATTGGAGTGCAGAAAAGGTCATTTTTTCTCGGTCCCTTTAAGAGGTAGGAGTTAAACAAGCTTAGGTCTGCGGTGCCCAGGGGGGACCCCATCCAGCCCGCACTGAGTTTCATTCCTACCACCTTAGGAAAAAAAGTCATTATTTTGAGGCTTAGAAGTCATTTCTGCAATTCCCATAGAAAATCAACGGCGTCTCTATTCAATTGTGTGGAGCGCATATCAGGTGGGTTTTCTCTGCCGGCTTAAGAGATACACGTGAAACTAAAGCCGATCCTGGGTGCCTAGGGTGCCTGTCATCCAATCCGCACTGAATTTCATTTCTAGCACATAGCCAAAAAATCGCCCCATTGACTTACATTGGAGTGCAGAAAAGGTCATTTTTTCTCGGTCCCTTTAAGAGGTAGGAGTTAAACAAGCTTAGGTCTGCGGTGCCCAGGGGGGACCCCATCCAGCCCGCACTGAGTTTCATTCCTACCACCTTAGGAAAAAAAGTCATTATTTTGAGGCTTAGAAGTCATTTCTGCAATTCCCATAGAAAATCAACGGCGTCTCTATTCAATTGTGTGGAGCGCATATCAGGTGGGTTTTCTCTGCCGGCTTAAGAGATACACGTGAAACTAAAGCCGATCCTGGGTGCCTAGGGTGCCTGTCATCCAATCCGCACTGAATTTCATTTCTAGCACATAGCCAAAAAATCGCCCCATTGACTTACATTGGAGTGCAGAAAAGGTCATTTTTTCTCGGTCCCTTTAAGAGGTAGGAGTTAAACAAGCTTAGGTCTGCGGTGCCCAGGGGGGACCCCATCCAGCCCGCACTGAGTTTCATTCCTACCACCTTAGGAAAAAAAGTCATTATTTTGAGGCTTAGAAGTCATTTCTGCAATTCCCATAGAAAATCAACGGCGTCTCTATTCAATTGTGTGGAGCGCATATCAGGTGGGTTTTCTCTGCCGGCTTAAGAGATACACGTGAAACTAAAGCCGATCCTGGGTGCCTAGGGTGCCTGTCATCCAATCCGCACTGAATTTCATTTCTAGCACATAGCCAAAAAATCGCCCCATTGACTTACATTGGAGTGCAGAAAAGGTCATTTTTTCTCGGTCCCTTTAAGAGGTAGGAGTTAAACAAGCTTAGGTCTGCGGTGCCCAGGGGGGACCCCATCCAGCCCGCACTGAGTTTCATTCCTACCACCTTAGGAAAAAAAGTCATTATTTTGAGGCTTAGAAGTCATTTCTGCAATTCCCATAGAAAATCAACGGCGTCTCTATTCAATTGTGTGGAGCGCATATCAGGTGGGTTTTCTCTGCCGGCTTAAGAGATACACGTGAAACTAAAGCCGATCCTGGGTGCCTAGGGTGCCTGTCATCCAATCCGCACTGAATTTCATTTCTAGCACATAGCCAAAAAATCGCCCCATTGACTTACATTGGAGTGCAGAAAAGGTCATTTTTTCTCGGTCCCTTTAAGAGGTAGGAGTTAAACAAGCTTAGGTCTGCGGTGCCCAGGGGGGACCCCATCCAGCCCGCACTGAGTTTCATTCCTACCACCTTAGGAAAAAAAGTCATTATTTTGAGGCTTAGAAGTCATTTCTGCAATTCCCATAGAAAATCAACGGCGTCTCTATTCAATTGTGTGGAGCGCATATCAGGTGGGTTTTCTCTGCCGGCTTAAGAGATACACGTGAAACTAAAGCCGATCCTGGGTGCCTAGGGTGCCTGTCATCCAATCCGCACTGAATTTCATTTCTAGCACATAGCCAAAAAATCGCCCCATTGACTTACATTGGAGTGCAGAAAAGGTCATTTTTTCTCGGTCCCTTTAAGAGGTAGGAGTTAAACAAGCTTAGGTCTGCGGTGCCCAGGGGGGACCCCATCCAGCCCGCACTGAGTTTCATTCCTACCACCTTAGGAAAAAAAGTCATTATTTTGAGGCTTAGAAGTCATTTCTGCAATTCCCATAGAAAATCAACGGCGTCTCTATTCAATTGTGTGGAGCGCATATCAGGTGGGTTTTCTCTGCCGGCTTAAGAGATACACGTGAAACTAAAGCCGATCCTGGGTGCCTAGGGTGCCTGTCATCCAATCCGCACTGAATTTCATTTCTAGCACATAGCCAAAAAATCGCCCCATTGACTTACATTGGAGTGCAGAAAAGGTCATTTTTTCTCGGTCCCTTTAAGAGGTAGGAGTTAAACAAGCTTAGGTCTGCGGTGCCCAGGGGGGACCCCATCCAGCCCGCACTGAGTTTCATTCCTACCACCTTAGGAAAAAAAGTCATTATTTTGAGGCTTAGAAGTCATTTCTGCAATTCCCATAGAAAATCAACGGCGTCTCTATTCAATTGTGTGGAGCGCATATCAGGTGGGTTTTCTCTGCCGGCTTAAGAGATACACGTGAAACTAAAGCCGATCCTGGGTGCCTAGGGTGCCTGTCATCCAATCCGCACTGAATTTCATTTCTAGCACATAGCCAAAAAATCGCCCCATTGACTTACATTGGAGTGCAGAAAAGGTCATTTTTTCTCGGTCCCTTTAAGAGGTAGGAGTTAAACAAGCTTAGGTCTGCGGTGCCCAGGGGGGACCCCATCCAGCCCGCACTGAGTTTCATTCCTACCACCTTAGGAAAAAAAGTCATTATTTTGAGGCTTAGAAGTCATTTCTGCAATTCCCATAGAAAATCAACGGCGTCTCTATTCAATTGTGTGGAGCGCATATCAGGTGGGTTTTCTCTGCCGGCTTAAGAGATACACGTGAAACTAAAGCCGATCCTGGGTGCCTAGGGTGCCTGTCATCCAATCCGCACTGAATTTCATTTCTAGCACATAGCCAAAAAATCGCCCCATTGACTTACATTGGAGTGCAGAAAAGGTCATTTTTTCTCGGTCCCTTTAAGAGGTAGGAGTTAAACAAGCTTAGGTCTGCGGTGCCCAGGGGGGACCCCATCCAGCCCGCACTGAGTTTCATTCCTACCACCTTAGGAAAAAAAGTCATTATTTTGAGGCTTAGAAGTCATTTCTGCAATTCCCATAGAAAATCAACGGCGTCTCTATTCAATTGTGTGGAGCGCATATCAGGTGGGTTTTCTCTGCCGGCTTAAGAGATACACGTGAAACTAAAGCCGATCCTGGGTGCCTAGGGTGCCTGTCATCCAATCCGCACTGAATTTCATTTCTAGCACATAGCCAAAAAATCGCCCCATTGACTTACATTGGAGTGCAGAAAAGGTCATTTTTTCTCGGTCCCTTTAAGAGGTAGGAGTTAAACAAGCTTAGGTCTGCGGTGCCCAGGGGGGACCCCATCCAGCCCGCACTGAGTTTCATTCCTACCACCTTAGGAAAAAAAGTCATTATTTTGAGGCTTAGAAGTCATTTCTGCAATTCCCATAGAAAATCAACGGCGTCTCTATTCAATTGTGTGGAGCGCATATCAGGTGGGTTTTCTCTGCCGGCTTAAGAGATACACGTGAAACTAAAGCCGATCCTGGGTGCCTAGGGTGCCTGTCATCCAATCCGCACTGAATTTCATTTCTAGCACATAGCCAAAAAATCGCCCCATTGACTTACATTGGAGTGCAGAAAAGGTCATTTTTTCTCGGTCCCTTTAAGAGGTAGGAGTTAAACAAGCTTAGGTCTGCGGTGCCCAGGGGGGACCCCATCCAGCCCGCACTGAGTTTCATTCCTACCACCTTAGGAAAAAAAGTCATTATTTTGAGGCTTAGAAGTCATTTCTGCAATTCCCATAGAAAATCAACGGCGTCTCTATTCAATTGTGTGGAGCGCATATCAGGTGGGTTTTCTCTGCCGGCTTAAGAGATACACGTGAAACTAAAGCCGATCCTGGGTGCCTAGGGTGCCTGTCATCCAATCCGCACTGAATTTCATTTCTAGCACATAGCCAAAAAATCGCCCCATTGACTTACATTGGAGTGCAGAAAAGGTCATTTTTTCTCGGTCCCTTTAAGAGGTAGGAGTTAAACAAGCTTAGGTCTGCGGTGCCCAGGGGGGACCCCATCCAGCCCGCACTGAGTTTCATTCCTACCACCTTAGGAAAAAAAGTCATTATTTTGAGGCTTAGAAGTCATTTCTGCAATTCCCATAGAAAATCAACGGCGTCTCTATTCAATTGTGTGGAGCGCATATCAGGTGGGTTTTCTCTGCCGGCTTAAGAGATACACGTGAAACTAAAGCCGATCCTGGGTGCCTAGGGTGCCTGTCATCCAATCCGCACTGAATTTCATTTCTAGCACATAGCCAAAAAATCGCCCCATTGACTTACATTGGAGTGCAGAAAAGGTCATTTTTTCTCGGTCCCTTTAAGAGGTAGGAGTTAAACAAGCTTAGGTCTGCGGTGCCCAGGGGGGACCCCATCCAGCCCGCACTGAGTTTCATTCCTACCACCTTAGGAAAAAAAGTCATTATTTTGAGGCTTAGAAGTCATTTCTGCAATTCCCATAGAAAATCAACGGCGTCTCTATTCAATTGTGTGGAGCGCATATCAGGTGGGTTTTCTCTGCCGGCTTAAGAGATACACGTGAAACTAAAGCCGATCCTGGGTGCCTAGGGTGCCTGTCATCCAATCCGCACTGAATTTCATTTCTAGCACATAGCCAAAAAATCGCCCCATTGACTTACATTGGAGTGCAGAAAAGGTCATTTTTTCTCGGTCCCTTTAAGAGGTAGGAGTTAAACAAGCTTAGGTCTGCGGTGCCCAGGGGGGACCCCATCCAGCCCGCACTGAGTTTCATTCCTACCACCTTAGGAAAAAAAGTCATTATTTTGAGGCTTAGAAGTCATTTCTGCAATTCCCATAGAAAATCAACGGCGTCTCTATTCAATTGTGTGGAGCGCATATCAGGTGGGTTTTCTCTGCCGGCTTAAGAGATACACGTGAAACTAAAGCCGATCCTGGGTGCCTAGGGTGCCTGTCATCCAATCCGCACTGAATTTCATTTCTAGCACATAGCCAAAAAATCGCCCCATTGACTTACATTGGAGTGCAGAAAAGGTCATTTTTTCTCGGTCCCTTTAAGAGGTAGGAGTTAAACAAGCTTAGGTCTGCGGTGCCCAGGGGGGACCCCATCCAGCCCGCACTGAGTTTCATTCCTACCACCTTAGGAAAAAAAGTCATTATTTTGAGGCTTAGAAGTCATTTCTGCAATTCCCATAGAAAATCAACGGCGTCTCTATTCAATTGTGTGGAGCGCATATCAGGTGGGTTTTCTCTGCCGGCTTAAGAGATACACGTGAAACTAAAGCCGATCCTGGGTGCCTAGGGTGCCTGTCATCCAATCCGCACTGAATTTCATTTCTAGCACATAGCCAAAAAATCGCCCCATTGACTTACATTGGAGTGCAGAAAAGGTCATTTTTTCTCGGTCCCTTTAAGAGGTAGGAGTTAAACAAGCTTAGGTCTGCGGTGCCCAGGGGGGACCCCATCCAGCCCGCACTGAGTTTCATTCCTACCACCTTAGGAAAAAAAGTCATTATTTTGAGGCTTAGAAGTCATTTCTGCAATTCCCATAGAAAATCAACGGCGTCTCTATTCAATTGTGTGGAGCGCATATCAGGTGGGTTTTCTCTGCCGGCTTAAGAGATACACGTGAAACTAAAGCCGATCCTGGGTGCCTAGGGTGCCTGTCATCCAATCCGCACTGAATTTCATTTCTAGCACATAGCCAATAAAATCGCCCCATTGACTTACATTGGAGTGCAGAAAAGGTCATTTTTTCTCGGATCCCTTTAAGAGGTAGGAGTTAAACAAGCTTAGGTCTGGCGGTGCCCAGGGGGGACCCCATCCAGCCCGCACTGAGTTTCATTCCTACCACCTTAGGAAAAAAAAGTCATTAGTTGAGGCTTAGAAGTCATTTCTGCAATTCCATAGAAATCAACGGCGTCTCTAATTCAATTGTGTGGAGCGCATATCAGGTGGGTTTTCTCTGCCGGCTTAAGAGATACACGTGAAAACTAAAGCAGATCCTGGTGCCTAGGGTGCCTGTCATCCAATCCGCACATCAATTTCATTTCTAGCACTAGCCAAAAAATCGCCCCATTGACTTACATTGGAGTGCAGAAAAGGTCATTTTTTCTCGTCCCTTTAAGAGGTAGGAGTTAAACAAGCTTAGGTCTGCGGTGCCCAGGGGGGACCCCATCCAGCCCGCACTGAGTTTCATTCCTACCACCTTAGGAAAAAAAGTCATTATTTTGAGGCTTAGAAGTCATTTCTGCATTCCCATAGAAAATCAACGGCGTCTCTAATTCAATTGTGTGGAGCGCATATCAGGTGGGTTTTCTCTGCCGGCTTAAGAGATACACGTGAAACTAAAGCCGATCCTGGGTGCCTAGGGTGCCTGTCATCCAATCCGCACGTCATTTCATTTCTAGCACATAGCCAAAAAATCGCCCCATTGACTTACATTGGAGTGCAGATAAAGGTCATTTTTTCTCGGTCCCTTTAAGAGGTAGGAGTTAAACAAGCTTAGGTCTGCGGTGCCCAGGGGGGACCCCATCCAGCCCGCACTGAGTTTCATTCCTACCACCTTAGGAAAAAAAAGTCATTATTTTGAGGCTTAGAAGTCATTTCTGCAATTCCCATAGAAAATCAAACGGCGTCTCTAATTCAATTGTGTGGAGCGCATATCAGGTGGGTTTTCTCTGCCGGCTTAAGAGATACACGTGAAACTAAAGCCGATCCTGGGTGCCTAGGGTGCCTGTCATCCAATCCGCACTCAATTTCATTTCTAGCACATAGCCAAAAAATCGCCCCATTGACTTACATTGGAGTGCAGAAAAGGTCATTTTTTCTCGGTCCCTTTAAGAGGTAGGAAGTAAACAAGCTTAGGTCTGCGGTGCCCAGGGGGGACCCCATCCTGCCCGCACTGAGTTTCATTCCTACCACCTTAGGAAAAAAAGTCATTATTTTGAGGCTTAGAAGTCATTTCTGCAATTCCCATAGAAAATCAACGGCGTCTCTAATTCAATTGTGTGGAGCGCATATCAGGTGGGTTTTCTCTGCCGGCTTAAGAGATACACGTGAAACTAAAGCCGATCCTGGGTGCCTAGGGTGCCTGTCATCCAATCCGCACTCAATTTCATTTCTAGCACATAGCCAAAAAATCGCCCCATTGACTTACATTGGAGTGGGGGAAAAAGGTCATTTTTTCTCGGTCCCTTTAAGAGGTAAGGAGTTAAACAAGCTTAGCTCAGTGCGGTGCCCAGGGGGGACCCCATCCAGCCCGCACTGAGTTTCATTCCTACCACCTTAGGAAAAAAAGTCATTATTTTGAGGCTTAGAAGTCATTTCTGCAATTCCCATAGAAAATCAACGGCGTCTCTAATTCAATTGTGTGGGAGCGCATATCAGGTGGGTTTTCTCTGCCGTCTTAAGAGATACCGTGAAACTAAAGCCGATCCTGGGTGCCTAGGGTGCCTGTCATCCAATCCGCACTCAATTTCATTTCTAGCACATAGCCAAAAAATCGCCCCATTGACTTACATTGGAGTGCAGAAAAGGTCATTTTTTCTCGGTCCCTTTAAGAGGTAGAAGTTAAAACAAGCTTAGGTCTGCGGTGCCCAGGGGGACCCCATCCAGCCCGCACTGAGTTGTCATTCCTACCACCTTAGGAAAAAAGTCATTATTTTAAAGGCTTAGAAGTCATTTCTGCAATTCCCATAGAAAATCAACGGCGTCTCTAATTCAATTGTGTGGAGCGCATATCAGGTGGGTTTTCTCTGCCGGCTTAAGAGATACACGTGAAACTAAAGCCGATCCTGGGTGCCTAGGGTGCCTGTCATCCAATCCGCACTCAATTTCATTTCTAGCACATAGCCAAAAAATCGCCCCATTGACTTACATTGGGTGTGCAGAAAAGGTCATTTTTTCTCGTCCCTTTAAGAGGTAGAAGTTAAACAAGCTTAGGTCTGCGGTGCCCAGGGGGGGACCCCATCCAGCCCGCACTGAGTTTCATTCCTACCACCTTAGGAAAAAAAAGTCATTATTTTGAGGCTTAGAAGTCATTTCTGCAATTCCCATAGAAAATCAACGGCGTCTCTAATTCAATTGTGTGGAGCGCATATCAGGTGGGTTTTCTCTGCCGGCTTAAGAGATACACGTGAAACTAAAGCCGATCCTGGGTGCCTAGGGTGCCTGTCATCCAATCCGCACTGAATTTCATTTCTAGCACATAGCTAAAAAAATCGCCCCATATACTTACATTGGAGTGCAGAAAAGGTCATTTTTTCTCGGTCCCTTTAAGAGGTAGGAGTTAAACAAGCTTAGGTTTGCGGTGCCCAGGGGGGACCCCATCCAGCCCGCACTGAGTTTCATTCCTACCACCTTAGGAAAAAAAGTCATTATTTTGAGGCTTAGAAGTCATTTCTGCAATTCCCATAGAAAACAACGGCGTCTCTAATTCAATTGTGTGGAGCGCATATCAGGTGGGTTTTCTCTGCCGGCTTAAGAGATACACGTGAAACTAAAGCCGATCCTGGGTGCCTAGGGTGCCTGTCATC
The DNA here is from genome assembly GCF_027789765.1 of Dendropsophus ebraccatus. NCBI lineage: Eukaryota > Metazoa > Chordata > Amphibia > Anura > Hylidae > Dendropsophus > Dendropsophus ebraccatus. Next base: position 11,831 of record NW_027208798.1, read on the forward strand.
CAATCCGCACTCAATTTCATTTCTAGCACATAGCCAAAAAAATCGCCCCATTGACTTACATTGGAGTGCAGAAAAAGGTCATTTTTTCACGGTCCCTTTAAGAGGTAGGAGTTAAACAAGCTTAGGTCTGCGGTGCCCAGGGGGACCCCATCCAGCCCGCACTGAGTTTCATTCCTACCACCTTAGGAAAAAAAAGTCATTATTTTGAGGCTTAGAAGTCACTTCTGCAATTCCCATAGAAAATCAACGGCGTCTCTAATTCAATTGTGTGGAGCGCATATCAGGTGGGTTTTCTCTGCCGGCTTAAGAGATACACGTGAAACTAAAGCCGATCCTGGGTGCCTAGGGTGCCTGTCATCCAATCCGCACTGAATTTCATTTCTAGCACATAGCCAAAAAATCGCCCCATTGACTTACATTGGATGCTTAGGTCTGCGGTGCCCAGGGGGGACCCCATCCAGCCCGCACTGAGTTTCATTCCTACCACCTTAGGAAAAAAAGTCATTATTTTGAGGCTTAGAAGTCATTTCTGCAATTCCCATAGAAAATCAACGGCGTCTCTAATTCAATTGTGTGGAGCGCATATCAGGTGGGTTTTCTCTGCCGGCTTAAGAGATACACGTGAAACTAAAGCCGATCCTGGGTGCCTAGGGTGCCTGTCATCCAATCCGCACTCAATTTCATTTCTAGCACATAGCCAAAAAATCGCCCCATTGACTTACATTGGAGTGCAGAAAAGGTCATTTTTTCTCGGTCCCTTTAAGAGGTAGGAGTTAAACAAGCTTAGGTCTGCGGTGCCCAGGGGGGACCCCATCCAGCCCGCACTGAGTTTCATTCCTACCACCTTAGGAAAAAAAGTCATTATTTTGAGGCTTAGAAGTCATTTCTGCAATTCCCATAGAAAATCAACGGCGTCTCTAATTCAATTGTGTGGAGCGCATATCAGGTGGGTTTTCTCTGCCGGCTTAAGAGATACACGTGAAACTAAAGCCGATCCTGGGTGCCTAGGGTGCCTGTCATCCAATCCGCACTCAATTTCATTTCTAGCACATAGCCAAAAAAATCGCCCCATTGACTTACATTGGAGTGCAGAAAAGGTCATTTTTTCTCGGTCCCTTTAAGAGGTAGGAGTTAAACAAGCTTAGGTCTGCGGTGCCCAGGGGGGACCCCATCCAGCCCGCACTGAGTTTCATTCCTACCACCTTAGGAAAAAAAGTCATTATTTGAGGCTTAGAAGTCATTTCTGCAATTCCCATAGAAAATCAACGGCGTCTCTAATTCAATTGTGTGGAGCGCATATCAGGTGGGTTTTCTCTGCCGGCTTAAGAGATACACGTGAAACTAAAGCCGATCCTGGGTGCCTAGGGTGCCTGTCATCCAATCCGCACTCAATTTCATTTCTAGCACATAGCCAAAAAAATCGCCCCATTGACTTACATTGGAGTGCAGAAAAGGTCATTTTTTCTCGGTCCCTTTAAGAGGTAGGAGTTAAACAAGCTTAGGTCTGCGGTGCCCAGGGGGGACCCCATCCAGCCCGCACTGAGTTTCATTCCTACCACCTTAGGAAAAAAAGTCATTATTTTGAGGCTTAGAAGTCATTTCTGCAATTCCCATAGAAAATCAACGGCGTCTCTAATTCAATTGTGTGGAGCGCATATCAGGTGGGTTTTCTCTGCCGGCTTAAGAGATACACGTGAAACTAAAGCCGATCCTGGGTGCCTAGGGTGCCTGTCATCCAATCCGCACTGAATTTCATTTCTAGCACATAGCCAAAAAATTGCCCCATTGACTTACATTGGAGTGCAGAAAAGGTCATTTTTTCTCGGTCCCTTTAAGAGGTAGGAGTTAAACAAGCTTAGGTCTGCGGTGCCCAGGGGGGACCCCATCCAGCCCGCACTGAGTTTCATTCCTACCACCTTAGGAAAAAAAGTCATTATTTTGAGGCTTAGAAGTCATTTCTGCAATTCCCATAGAAAATCAACGGCGTCTCTAATTCAATTGTGTGGAGCGCATATCAGGTGGGTTTTCTCTGCCGGCTTAAGAGATACACGTGAAACTAAAGCCGATCCTGGGTGCCTAGGGTGCCTGTCATCCAATCCGCACTGAATTTCATTTCTAGCACATAGCCAAAAAATTGCCCCATTGACTTACATTGGAGTGCAGAAAAGGTCATTTTTTCTCGGTCCCTTTAAGAGGTAGGAGTTAAACAAGCTTAGGTCTGCGGTGCCCAGGGGGGACCCCATCCAGCCCGCACTGAGTTTCATTCCTACCACCTTAGGAAAAAAAAGTCATTATTTTGAGGCTTAGAAGTCATTTCTGCAATTCCCATAGAAAATCAACGGCGTCTCTAATTCAATTGTGTGGAGCGCATATCAGGTGGGTTTTCTCTGCCGGCTTAAGAGATACACGTGAAACTAAAGCCGATCCTGGGTGCCTAGGGTGCCTGTCATCCAATCCGCACTCAATTTCATTTCTAGCACATAGCCAAAAAATCGCCCCATTGACTTACATTGGAGTGCAGAAAAGGTCATTTTTTCTCGGTCCCTTTAAGAGGTAGGAGTTAAACAAGCTTAGGTCTGCGGTGCCCAGGGGGGACCCCATCCAGCCCGCACTGAGTTTCATTCCTACCACCTTAGGAAAAAAAGTCATTATTTTGAGGCTTAGAAGTCATTTCTGCAATTCCCATAGAAAATCAACGGCGTCTCTATTCAATTGTGTGGAGCGCATATCAGGTGGGTTTTCTCTGCCGGCTTAAGAGATACACGTGAAACTAAAGCCGATCCTGGGTGCCTAGGGTGCCTGTCATCCAATCCGCACTCATTTCATTTCTAGCACATAGCCAAAAAAATCGCCCCATTGACTTACATTGGAGTGCAGAAAAGGTCATTTTTTCTCGTCCCTTTAAGAGGTAGGAGTTAAACAAGCTTAGGTCTGCGGTGCCCAGGGGGGACCCCATCCAGCCCGCACTGAGTTTCATTCCTACCACCTTAGGAAAAAAAGTCATTATTTTGAGGCTTAGAAGTCATTTCTGCAATTCCCATAGAAAATCAACGGCGGCTCTAATTCAATTGTGTGGAGCGCATATCAGGTGGGTTTTCTCTGCCGGCTTAAGAGATACACGTGAAACTAAAGCCGATCCTGGGTGCCTAGGGTGCCTGTCATCCAATCCGCACTCAATTTCATTTCTAGCACATAGCCAAAAAATCGCCCCATTGACTTACATTGGAGTGCAGAAAAGGTCATTTTTTCTCGGTCCCTTTAAGAGGTAGGAGTTAAACAAGCTTAGGTCTGCGGTGCCCAGGGGGGACCCCATCCAGCCCGCACTGAGTTTCATTCCTACCACCTTAGGAAAAAAAGTCATTATTTTGAGGCTTAGAAGTCATTTCTGCAATTCCCATAGAAAATCAACGGCGTCTCTATTCAATTGTGTGGAGCGCATATCAGGTGGGTTTTCTCTGCCGGCTTAAGAGATACACGTGAAACTAAAGCCGATCCTGGGTGCCTAGGGTGCCTGTCATCCAATCCGCACTCAATTTCATTTCTAGCACATAGCCAAAAAATCGCCCCATTGACTTACATTGGAGTGCAGAAAAGGTCATTTTTTCTCGGTCCCTTTAAGAGGTAGGAGTTAAACAAGCTTAGGTCTGCGGTGCCCAGGGGGGACCCCATCCAGCCCGCACTGAGTTTCATTCCTACCACCTTAGGAAAAAAAGTCATTATTTTGAGGCTTAGAAGTCATTTCTGCAATTCCCATAGAAAATCAACGGCGTCTCTAATTCAATTGTGTGGAGCGCATATCAGGTGGGTTTTCTCTGCCGGCTTAAGAGATACACGTGAAACTAAAGCCGATCCTGGGTGCCTAGGGTGCCTGTCATCCAATCCGCACTCAATTTCATTTCTAGCACATAGCCAAAAAATCGCCCCATTGACTTACATTGGAGTGCAGAAAAGGTCATTTTTTCTCGGTCCCTTTAAGAGGTAGGAGTTAAACAAGCTTAGGTCTGCGGTGCCCAGGGGGGACCCCATCCAGCCCGCACTGAGTTTCATTCCTACCACCTTAGGAAAAAAAGTCATTATTTTGAGGCTTAGAAGTCATTTCTGCAATTCCCATAGAAAATCAACGGCGTCTCTAATTCAATTGTGTGGAGCGCATATCAGGTGGGTTTTCTCTGCCGGCTTAAGAGATACACGTGAAACTAAAGCCGATCCTGGGTGCCTAGGGTGCCTGTCATCCAATCCGCACTCAATTTCATTTCTAGCACATAGCCAAAAAATCGCCCCATTGACTTACATTGGAGTGCAGAAAAGGTCATTTTTTCTCGGTCCCTTTAAGAGGTAGGAGTTAAACAAGCTTAGGTCTGCGGTGCCCAGGGGGGACCCCATCCAGCCCGCACTGAGTTTCATTCCTACCACCTTAGGAAAAAAAGTCATTATTTTGAGGCTTAGAAGTCATTTCTGCAATTCCCATAGAAAATCAACGGCGTCTCTAATTCAATTGTGTGGAGCGCATATCAGGTGGGTTTTCTCTGCCGGCTTAAGAGATACACGTGAAACTAAAGCCGATCCTGGGTGCCTAGGGTGCCTGTCATCCAATCCGCACTCAATTTCATTTCTAGCACATAGCCAAAAAATCGCCCCATTGACTTACATTGGAGTGCAGAAAAGGTCATTTTTTCTCGGTCCCTTTAAGAGGTAGGAGTTAAACAAGCTTAGGTCTGCGGTGCCCAGGGGGGACCCCATCCAGCCCGCACTGAGTTTCATTCCTACCACCTTAGGAAAAAAAGTCATTATTTTGAGGCTTAGAAGTCATTTCTGCAATTCCCATAGAAAATCAACGGCGTCTCTAATTCAATTGTGTGGAGCGCATATCAGGTGGGTTTTCTCTGCCGGCTTAAGAGATACACGTGAAACTAAAGCCGATCCTGGGTGCCTAGGGTGCCTGTCATTCAATCCGCACTGAATTTCATTTCTGGTGAATGATCCCTATCCCAATAGGCAGTAATTCATAAGTGTTTATATATTGTTGCACTAGGCAACGATTACCAGTTCCCTTTGGGATTAAAACTTAACCTTTATTTATTGAAACTTAATAACTACAAAAACGTGCTGTTATTTACAGTGCTATGTATAAAAATAGTAGCATATGGGTGTTCAGCCGTAGTACAGGAATCAGTTTTGTGGGTATGTATATGAGCGCTGTTCACATAAGTGCGATATGCGATAGTCACAAGGCTTAGCAGCGCTAATAAGGAAACTTTCCAAACTCTTTGGAATGTAGGGGTACGTTTAAATGATGGGCTTAGCGGTTGCAGACTGATCGCAACAGGAGGGGAAACAGCGCTTTTAAACACTAGTCTCTAATTAAGAGCTACTGTCAGATACAGTAAGGTATGATTAGACCGCCGGCCAGTCTTGTATTAGATCAGTGCTCAAGCAATAGGACATTAGTGTATAATTGTGCACATGCAGCATGCGGGTATACGTGCTTAATTCTCAGCAGTAGAAGACACTGTATAAGTGCCTATAGACTAATAAGTCTTATTTGAGAAATAGTAACTCAGTACTGTAATGTATTTCGAGATCTGAGAATAAATTGCTACAAAGTTGCTATTTGAATGACGCTGTATGCTTTATCTAAGTGATGCTGTCTGCATAGTATCTCGGATAGTGTGATTTATCCGAGGTGCACAGTGTGAAGTGTAACAGCGCTGATGCCGTGTCGGTTGCCGACAGGGTATGTCACCCGCGGTACTCTGGCTACGGCTGCTGACACTTCAGATCAATAACCCTGTATTCACATGTACTGGTACGTAAAGTTATCACAATTGTGATTAGAAGTATAACAAAGATCGGTTAGCCCATATTGCTAACTATATTTAAAATATCATGCCTATATAGCCTGACTAGTTTCGCCAGACGCGCTGGCGTTATCAAAGGTTGGCATCAAGGGGGGGTGGAGCTAGAGATGCTTTAAGTACATTTAGTCCGTGTATTGACCCCCAGGTCATAACAGTGTCAGCCTATGCTGAAGAGATGTCGTAGCGAGGCTTGGATGTTTCTACCGCATTGTGTCCCTGATTGGTCAGTGCAAGTTCTGTTCAAACAACGGCCGGCGCGAAAAGGATGAGATGACGCCCTCTAGCCGTTGTTTGACATGTGGGTGCGAGTGCGCATGTTTTAGCACTTAGATGTCAGAGTGCCATGAACGCTAGGTTGCGCATGTGCGGGGACTTAGTCTCCGGCATCGCAATGTGCGTGACGAGCTACGCATGTCTAGGGACTTAGTCTGAACGGGAGTTTATTCTTGAAACTGCGCATGGCAGTTGACTTAGTCGAAAGGGGGAGATTGAGGTAGAGGAGAAGAACCTCGGGTTGATGTCCAGATGTTAATGGTAATGTGCATAAAGTTGTGGGCACAGTAGATCGATAAAGTATATGTTATAACAAAATGTATTAGAGTGCGCATATCACTGCATTGCATCTAAATAGTGGTTAAGGAGTCTTTTCATAGAGAAATTGATATTTATTATGATGAAGTAATATGTACTGGATAGGTTATCTACCGATTAACATGTATCAAAAGTGAAAAGAGTTTGAGATAAATTTGGTTTGAGATGAAGTTAAAAACACTGTTTGACCTTAATAATAGAACTGTATCAGTAGTTTATGCATTTATTTATTTATTTACAGAAATGGTGTAAATGTAAATCCCTCGTTTAGACCGTTTGGGGACATCGTCTTCAGTCTGAAGATCCATTTGGCTTCGGCTTGGAGTAATTTCTGGTCAAGGTTTCCTCTTCGTGGTCCTAGAGTGATCTTTTGGATGCCCCAGAAGGTAAGTCCCTTCGTATTGCCCCCATGGGCTGTATTTATGTGTCGAGCAATGCTCGTATCGGTTTTAGTTCGAATGTTGCTCAGATGTGAGCCTATGCGATTTCTAAATTGCTGGATCGTTTTTCCAATATATAAGAGTGAACAGGGACATTTGGCAGCATAAATTAGTCCCTGTGTCTGGCAATTGATGAATTCATTAATGTGGTACTCATGATTGTCCAAAGGATTGACAAAAGACTTCATCTTAGGTAGAAATTTACAATAGGTACAGTTCCCGCATGGGTATGAACCCTGAATTTTAGACTTGAGCCAGGTTTCTGGTTGGGTGTTCGTCTCTGTAAAGTGGCTATGTACCAGGAAGTCTTTGAGGTTTTTACCTCTGCGATAGGTAATGGTAGGTGTGTCAGTAATTATCTCTCTTAGATCAGGATCTGCCTGAAGGATTGGCCAATATTGTGTTAAAGTTTGGCGAATTTCATAATGCGCTACATCGTATGTGCCAATACATCGGATCAATCGTTTTGAGGTGTTGTTGACTCGGGGGTTCAGTAATTCGGTCCTATTTGTAGTTCTGGCTCTGTGGAAAGCGCGATGGAGTACGCGTTTTGGATAGCCTCTGCTACGGAATTTCTCATATAGTACATTACATTCCTTCAGGAATGTTTCCTCCGTTGAACAGTTCCTGCGTGCTCTGAGATATTGGCCAATTGGGATTCCTCGTTTCAAAGGGGCAGGATGATAGCTTTTCCAGTTTAAGAAGGTGGTGGTGGCCGTGGGCTTTCGGTAAATATTAGTTGTGATGTTACCGTTGAGATCTTTGCCTATGGTTAGGTCCAGGAAGTTGATCGAGTCTTCGTGGATTTCGCTTGTTAGTAAGAGATTGATATGATTGTTATTCAAGGCTTTAACGAAATTCTTGAAGGACGCTACATCTCCATCCCAAAGAATCAGGATGTCATCGATGTAGCGTCCCCAGAAAATGACGTGATCGGTGTATTCTTGCATTTCATCCGTGAAGACAAAGGTGGCCTCCCACCAACCAAGATAGAGGTTGGCATATGTTGGGGCACAGCTAGTGCCCATAGCTGTGCCGTTCTTCTGTAGATAAAATCGTTTATTGAAAACGAAGTAGTTGTGTGTAAGAAGGAAATGAAGTAATTTGATGACAAATTGGTTGTGGGGAAAAAATGAATTCCCTCGAGAGGAAAGATAGTGTTCAACTGCCTTCAGGCCGAATTCATGCTTGATACTGGTGTAGAGGGCCTCTACGTCGAGGCTGGCCAGCTTCACATTTGTGGGTACTGTGACGTCCTGTAGTTTGGTGACTGTTGAGGTGGTGTCCTTGAGGAATGATGGCAATGTCTCTACAAAAGGAAATAGTATTTGATCGATGTATTGGCTAGCTGTTTCGGTGAGATTGCCATTACCAGATACTATCGGTCGTCCTGGGATCGGCGATTTTTGTTTATGTATCTTCGGCAAAGAGTAAAACGTAGCGAGGGTGGGGGTCGGATTGTATAACACTTTAAACTCGGCATCCGTAATTAGTTGTGATGTTTTTGCCTCCAGGAGAATTTCCCGCAGTTGTAATTGATACGTTTTGGAAGGGTCTTGTTTGAGTACTTCATAGGTTTTGGTGTCTTCTAGAAGTCTCAGACACATTTGCTTATAATCTAGGGTGTCCATAATTACGAGGTTGCCTCCTTTGTCGGAGGGTTTGATGACGATATCCTCGTTTGTTGTCAGGTTTCTCAGAGCTTTATTCTCTTGGTGTGTCAGGTTTTGATTGAATCTGGACACTTGTACATTGATTTTTTCAATGTCATTACAGACAAGGTTCACAAATTTATCAATGTTATGTAAAGTGACCAGAGGGGGAGTGAAGAGTGATTTGGGTTTCAGCGTGGAGGCAGGGGCGGTAAACAGATGTGCGCCTGTCTGGTTTTCAGATTCCAATGCCATCAGTGCCTCAAGGGCTTCTTTTTCGCGGCTAGATAGAGTTCCAGGATTCTGCTGTTTGTTTTTAAAGAATTTATGCAGCGCAAGCTTGCGAGCGAATAAATTAATATCTTTTATCCACGAAAATTTATCAAATTGTGGGGTTGGTGTGAACGTGAGTCCTTTTTCCAATAATTGAAGTTGGTGGGTGTTCAAAGTGATTTTAGATAGGTTCAATATTTGTGGTTTGTTGGCTGGTTCCTTTGTTTGTAGGCCCACTGGCTCCTGTCCCGTAGTTGTGCCGGTCCTAAAAAAAGAGGTGGTTGTGGCAGCTGTGGGCAGATTGAAGGTGGTTGATGTTGTTGTTGTGGTGGTAGATATTGTGCTTGAGGGGTGAGACCCATTGTGGTGGGTGCTGGCGTTTGGGTCAAAGAAGAGGACGTGTTGTAGGATAAGGATGGTAGTGATGATCCATGGGGTTGTGTGGTTGGTTGTGCTGTAGACCATTGTTGGGGTGATGGTGCTTGGTAACTTTGTGAGTTTTGTGTGCGTGGTCTTCTTTGGATGCGTTTATTCCTGGATTTGGATCTTTGGCGGATTGAGCTACCTTGTTGAAAGTTGTAATTGGGTGCTGGGTTCTCGTCAGCGCCAGAATATTCGGATTCAGATTGGTCTGAAAAGGAAGGTCTTTGAGAATACGTTGGGGTGACTCTGTAGATGTCTCCAGAATCGAAGTCTTTCTTATCTCTTATGTATTTACGATGTTTGCGTTCTTTTAGTTCGGACTGATAGATGTCAAGGTGTCTTTGTAGACGAGTCTCGTAGTTTGTAAATTCAGGGTTGCTGCCAAAAAATTTTATTTGTTCCAATTGCGTTTCTAATTGGGTGTTAAGTTTTGAAAAGACGTTTCGTTCGTGTGTTAGGAGGTATTCGAGCATGCGTATGGAATTGTTGGTCATTAGCTCATACCATCCTTTCATGAACTCTATGTCCTCCTGGTGGGAGTTTGGTTTCAAATTAATCCGTAAGCCTCTATAGACCAATTTTTGCTGAATGTAAGTTTCCAAACTACTAATCTCCCACCAGGATCGGATGTAGTTCTTGTAGGTTTTTTGTAGCTCCTTAAATGCAGTATTGATGTCAATGCTGTTTAGGGGTAAATCGCCCAGGGAGAATACCTGTGTTGCCGCGGTTAGGAGGGATTCATGAGTTAATTTGTTTGCTAGAAAATTTGCCATTGCACATTCAGTCGCTGATGGAGAATGCTTATCCCAGGTCTGGTTCTGGGGGTAGGATCGAAAATGAGAGGGATGACTCTCTAGTTTAGGATTCGGGTGAATGATCCCTATCCCAATAGGCAGTAATTCATAAGTGTTTATATATTGTTGCACTAGGCAACGATTACCAGTTCCCTTTGGGATTAAAACTTAACCTTTATTTATTGAAACTTAATAACTACAAAAACGTGCTGTTATTTACAGTGCTATGTATAAAAATAGTAGCATATGGGTGTTCAGCCGTAGTACAGGAATCAGTTTTGTGGGTATGTATATGAGCGCTGTTCACATAAGTGCGATATGCGATAGTCACAAGGCTTAGCAGCGCTAATAAGGAAACTTTCCAAACTCTTTGGAATGTAGAGGTACGTTTAAATGATGGGCTTAGCGGTTGCAGACTGATCGCAACAGGAGGGGAAACAGCGCTTTTAAACACTAGTCTCTAATTAAGAGCTACTGTCAGATACAGTAAGGTATGATTAGACCGCCGGCCAGTCTTGTATTAGATCAGTGCTCAAGCAATAGGACATTAGTGTATAATTGTGCACATGCAGCATGCGGGTATACGTGCTTAATTCTCAGCAGTAGAAGACACTGTATAAGTGCCTATAGACTAATAAGTCTTATTTGAGAAGTGTTTAAAAGCGCTGTTTCCCCTCCTGTTGCGATCAGTCTGCAACCGCTAAGCCCATCATTTAAACGTACCTCTACATTTCAAAGAGTTTGGAAAGTTTCCTTATTAGCGCTGCTAAGCCTTGTGACTATCGCATATCGCACTTATGTGAACAGCGCTCATATACATACCCACAAAACTGATTCCTGTACTACGGCTGAACACCCATATGCTACTATTTTTATACATAGCACTGTAAATAACAGCACGTTTTTGTAGTTATTAAGTTTCAATAAATAAAGGTTAAGTTTTAATCCCAAAGGGAACTGGTAATCGTTGCCTAGTGCAACAATATATAAAAACTGAATTTCATTTCTAGCACATAGCCAAAAAATCGCCCCATTGACTTACATTGGAGTGCAGAAAAGGTCATTTTTTCTCGGTCCCTTTAAGAGGTAGGAGTTAAACAAGCTTAGGTCTGCGGTGCCCAGGGGGGACCCCATCCAGCCCGCACTGAGTTTCATTCCTACCACCTTAGGAAAAAAAGTCATTATTTTGAGGCTTAGAAGTCATTTCTGCAATTCCCATAGAAAATCAACGGCGTCTCTAATTCAATTGTGTGGAGCGCATATCAGGTGGGTTTTCTCTGCCGGCTTAAGAGATACACGTGAAACTAAAGCCGATCCTGGGTGCCTAGGGTGCCTGTCATCCAATCCGCACTCAATTTCATTTCTAGCACATAGCCAAAAAATCGCCCCATTGACTTACATTGGAGTGCAGAAAAGGTCATTTTTTCTCGGTCCCTTTAAGAGGTAGGAGTTAAACAAGCTTAGGTCTGCGGTGCCCAGGGGGGACCCCATCCAGCCCGCACTGAGTTTCATTCCTACCACCTTAGGAAAAAAAGTCATTATTTTGAGGCTTAGAAGTCATTTCTGCAATTCCCATAGAAAATCAACGGCGTCTCTAATTCAATTGTGTGGAGCGCATATCAGGTGGGTTTTCTCTGCCGGCTTAAGAGATACACGTGAAACTAAAGCCGATCCTGGGTGCCTAGGGCGCCTGTCATCCAATCCGCACTCAATTTCATTTCTAGCACATAGCCAAAAAATCGCCCCATTGACTTACATTGGAGTGCAGAAAAGGTCATTTTTTCTCGGTCCCTTTAAGAGGTAGGAGTTAAACAAGCTTAGGTCTGCGGTGCCCAGGGGGGACCCCATCCAGCCCGCACTGAGTTTCATTCCTACCACCTTAGGAAAAAAAGTCATTATTTTGAGGCTTAGAAGTCATTTCTGCAATTCCCATAGAAAATCAACGGCGTCTCTAATTCAATTGTGTGGAGCGCATATCAGGTGGGTTTTCTCTGCCGGCTTAAGAGATACACGTGAAACTAAAGCCGATCCTGGGTGCCTAGGGTGCCTGTCATCCAATCCGCACTCAATTTCATTTCTAGCACATAGCCAAAAAATCGCCCCATTGACTTACAGTGGAGTGCAGAAAAGGTCATTTTTTCTCGGTCCCTTTAAGAGGTAGGAGTTAAACAAGCTAAGGTCTGCGGTGCCCAGGGGGGACCCCATCCAGCCCGCACTGAGTTTCATTCCTACCACCTTAGGAAAAAAAGTCATTATTTTGAGGCTTAGAAGTCATTTCTGCAATTCCCATAGAAAATCAACGGCGTCTCTAATTCAATTGTGTGGAGCGCATATCAGGTGGGTTTTCTCTGCCGGCTTAAGAGATACACGTGAAACTAAAGCCGATCCTGGGTGCCTAGGGTGCCTGTCATCCAATCCGCACTCAATTTCATTTCTAGCACATAGCCAAAAAATCGCCCCATTGACTTACATTGGAGTGCAGAAAAGGTCATTTTTTCTCGGTCCCTTTAAGAGGTAGGAGTTAAACAAGCTTAGGTCTGCGGTGCCCAGGGGGGACCCCATCCAGCCCGCACTGAGTTTCATTCCTACCACCTTAGGAAAAAAAGTCATTATTTTGAGGCTTAGAAGTCATTTCTGCAATTCCCATAGAAAATCAACGGCGTCTCTAATTCAATTGTGTGGAGCGCATATCAGGTGGGTTTTCTCTGCCGGCTTAAGAGATACACGTGAAACTAAAGCCGATCCTGGGTGCCTAGGGTGCCTGTCATCCAATCCGCACTGAATTTCATTTCTGGTGAATGATCCCTATCCCAATAGGCAGTAATTCATAAGTGTTTATATATTGTTGCACTAGGCAACGATTACCAGTTCCCTTTGGGATTAAAACTTAACCTTTATTTATTGAAACTTAATAACTACAAAAACGTGCTGTTATTTACAGTGCTATGTATAAAAATAGTAGCATATGGGTGTTCAGCCGTAGTACAGGAATCAGTTTTGTGGGTATGTATATGAGCGCTGTTCACATAAGTGCGATATGCGATAGTCACAAGGCTTAGCAGCGCTAATAAGGAAACTTTCCAAACTCTTTGGAATGTAGGGGTACGTTTAAATGATGGGCTTAGCGGTTGCAGACTGATCGCAACAGGAGGGGAAACAGCGCTTTTAAACACTAGTCTCTAATTAAGAGCTACTGTCAGATACAGTAAGGTATGATTAGACCGCCGGCCAGTCTTGTATTAGATCAGTGCTCAAGCAATAGGACATTAGTGTATAATTGTGCACATGCAGCATGCGGGTATACGTGCTTAATTCTCAGCAGTAGAAGACACTGTATAAGTGCCTATAGACTAATAAGTCTTATTTGAGAAATAGTAACTCAGTACTGTAATGTATTTCGAGATCTGAGAATAAATTGCTACAAAGTTGCTATTTGAATGACGCTGTATGCTTTATCTAAGTGATGCTGTCTGCATAGTATCTCGGATAGTGTGATTTATCCGAGGTGCACAGTGTGAAGTGTAACAGCGCTGATGCCGTGTCGGTTGCCGACAGGGTATGTCACCCGCGGTACTCTGGCTACGGCTGCTGACACTTCAGATCAATAACCCTGTATTCACATGTACTGGTACGTAAAGTTATCACAATTGTGATTAGAAGTATAACAAAGATCGGTTAGCCCATATTGCTAACTATATTTAAAATATCATGCCTATATAGCCTGACTAGTTTCGCCAGACGCGCTGGCGTTATCAAAGGTTGGCATCAAGGGGGGGTGGAGCTAGAGATGCTTTAAGTACATTTAGTCCGTGTATTGACCCCCAGGTCATAACAGTGTCAGCCTATGCTGAAGAGATGTCGTAGCGAGGCTTGGATGTTTCTACCGCATTGTGTCCCTGATTGGTCAGTGCAAGTTCTGTTCAAACAACGGCCGGCGCGAAAAGGATGAGATGACGCCCTCTAGCCGTTGTTTGACATGTGGGTGCGAGTGCGCATGTTTTAGCACTTAGATGTCAGAGTGCCATGAACGCTAGGTTGCGCATGTGCGGGGACTTAGTCTCCGGCATCGCAATGTGCGTGACGAGCTACGCATGTCTAGGGACTTAGTCTGAACGGGAGTTTATTCTTGAAACTGCGCATGGCAGTTGACTTAGTCGAAAGGGGGAGATTGAGGTAGAGGAGAAGAACCTCGGGTTGATGTCCAGATGTTAATGGTAATGTGCATAAAGTTGTGGGCACAGTAGATCGATAAAGTATATGTTATAACAAAATGTATTAGAGTGCGCATATCACTGCATTGCATCTAAATAGTGGTTAAGGAGTCTTTTCATAGAGAAATTGATATTTATTATGATGAAGTAATATGTACTGGATAGGTTATCTACCGATTAACATGTATCAAAAGTGAAAAGAGTTTGAGATAAATTTGGTTTGAGATGAAGTTAAAAACACTGTTTGACCTTAATAATAGAACTGTATCAGTAGTTTATGCATTTATTTATTTATTTACAGAAATGGTGTAAATGTAAATCCCTCGTTTAGACCGTTTGGGGACATCGTCTTCAGTCTGAAGATCCATTTGGCTTCGGCTTGGAGTAATTTCTGGTCAAGGTTTCCTCTTCGTGGTCCTAGAGTGATCTTTTGGATGCCCCAGAAGGTAAGTCCCTTCGTATTGCCCCCATGGGCTGTATTTATGTGTCGAGCAATGCTCGTATCGGTTTTAGTTCGAATGTTGCTCAGATGTGAGCCTATGCGATTTCTAAATTGCTGGATCGTTTTTCCAATATATAAGAGTGAACAGGGACATTTGGCAGCATAAATTAGTCCCTGTGTCTGGCAATTGATGAATTCATTAATGTGGTACTCATGATTGTCCAAAGGATTGACAAAAGACTTCATCTTAGGTAGAAATTTACAATAGGTACAGTTCCCGCATGGGTATGAACCCTGAATTTTAGACTTGAGCCAGGTTTCTGGTTGGGTGTTCGTCTCTGTAAAGTGGCTATGTACCAGGAAGTCTTTGAGGTTTTTACCTCTGCGATAGGTAATGGTAGGTGTGTCAGTAATTATCTCTCTTAGATCAGGATCTGCCTGAAGGATTGGCCAATATTGTGTTAAAGTTTGGCGAATTTCATAATGCGCTACATCGTATGTGCCAATACATCGGATCAATCGTTTTGAGGTGTTGTTGACTCGGGGGTTCAGTAATTCGGTCCTATTTGTAGTTCTGGCTCTGTGGAAAGCGCGATGGAGTACGCGTTTTGGATAGCCTCTGCTACGGAATTTCTCATATAGTACATTACATTCCTTCAGGAATGTTTCCTCCGTTGAACAGTTCCTGCGTGCTCTGAGATATTGGCCAATTGGGATTCCTCGTTTCAAAGGGGCAGGATGATAGCTTTTCCAGTTTAAGAAGGTGGTGGTGGCCGTGGGCTTTCGGTAAATATTAGTTGTGATGTTACCGTTGAGATCTTTGCCTATGGTTAGGTCCAGGAAGTTGATCGAGTCTTCGTGGATTTCGCTTGTTAGTAAGAGATTGATATGATTGTTATTCAAGGCTTTAACAAAATTCTTGAAGGACGCTACATCTCCATCCCAAAGAATCAGGATGTCATCGATGTAGCGTCCCCAGAAAATGACGTGATCGGTGTATTCTTGCATTTCATCCGTGAAGACAAAGGTGGCCTCCCACCAACCAAGATAGAGGTTGGCATATGTTGGGGCACAGCTAGTGCCCATAGCTGTGCCGTTCTTCTGTAGATAAAATCGTTTATTGAAAACGAAGTAGTTGTGTGTAAGAAGGAAATGAAGTAATTTGATGACAAATTGGTTGTGGGGAAAAAATGAATTCCCTCGAGAGGAAATATAGTGTTCAACTGCCTTCAGGCCGAATTCATGCTTGATACTGGTGTAGAGGGCCTCTACGTCGAGGCTGGCCAGCTTCACATTTGTGGGTACTGTGACGTCCTGTAGTTTGGTGACTGTTGAGGTGGTGTCCTTGAGGAATGATGGCAATGTCTCTACAAAAGGAAATAGTATTTGATCAATATATTGGCTAGCTGTTTCGGTAAGATTGCCATTTCCAGACACTATCGGTCGTCCTGGGATCGGCGATTTTTGTTTATGTATCTTCGGCAAAGAGTAAAACGTAGCGAGGGTGGGGGTCGGATTGTATAACACTTTAAACTCGGCATCCGTAATTAGTTGTGATGTTTTTGCCTCCAGGAGAATTTCCCGCAGTTGTAATTGATACGTTTTGGAAGGGTCTTGTTTGAGTACTTCATAGGTTTTGGTGTCTTCTAGAAGTCTCAGACACATTTGCTTATAATCTAGGGTGTCCATAATTACGAGGTTGCCTCCTTTGTCGGAGGGTTTGATGACGATATCCTCGTTTGTTGTCAGGTTTCTCAGAGCTTTATTCTCTTGGTGTGTCAGGTTTTGATTGAATCTGGACACTTGTACATTGATTTTTTCAATGTCATTACAGACAAGGTTCACAAATTTATCAATGTTATGTAAAGTGACCAGAGGGGGAGTGAAGAGTGATTTGGGTTTCAGCGTGGAGGCAGGGGCGGTAAACAGATGTGCGCCTGTCTGGTTTTCAGATTCCAATGCCATCAGTGCCTCAAGGGCTTCTTTTTCGCGGCTAGATAGAGTTCCAGGATTCTGCTGTTTGTTTTTAAAGAATTTATGCAGCGCAAGCTTGCGAGCGAATAAATTAATATCTTTTATCCACGAAAATTTATCAAATTGTGGGGTTGGTGTGAACGTGAGTCCTTTTTCCAATAATTGAAGTTGGTGGGTGTTCAAAGTGATTTTAGATAGGTTCAATATTTGTGGTTTGTTGGCTGGTTCCTTTGTTTGTAGGCCCACTGGCTCCTGTCCCGTAGTTGTGCCGGTCCTAAAAAAAGAGGTGGTTGTGGCAGCTGTGGGCAGATTGAAGGTGGTTGATGTTGTTGTTGTGGTGGTAGATATTGTGCTTGAGGGGTGAGACCCATTGTGGTGGGTGCTGGCGTTTGGGTCAAAGAAGAGGACGTGTTGTAGGATAAGGATGGTAGTGATGATCCATGGGGTTGTGTGGTTGGTTGTGCTGTAGACCATTGTTGGGGTGATGGTGCTTGGTAACTTTGTGAGTTTTGTGTGCGTGGTCTTCTTTGGATGCGTTTATTCCTGGATTTGGATCTTTGGCGGATTGAGCTACCTTGTTGAAAGTTGTAATTGGGTGCTGGGTTCTCGTCAGCGCCAGAATATTCGGATTCAGATTGGTCTGAAAAGGAAGGTCTTTGAGAATACGTTGGGGTGACTCTGTAGATGTCTCCAGAATCGAAGTCTTTCTTATCTCTTATGTATTTACGATGTTTGCGTTCTTTTAGTTCGGACTGATAGATGTCAAGGTGTCTTTGTAGACGAGTCTCGTAGTTTGTAAATTCAGGGTTGCTGCCAAAAAATTTTATTTGTTCCAATTGCGTTTCTAATTGGGTGTTAAGTTTTGAAAAGACGTTTCGTTCGTGTGTTAGGAGGTATTCGAGCATGCGTATGGAATTGTTGGTCATTAGCTCATACCATCCTTTCATGAACTCTATGTCCTCCTGGTGGGAGTTTGGTTTCAAATTAATCCGTAAGCCTCTATAGACCAATTTTTGCTGAATGTAAGTTTCCAAACTACTAATCTCCCACCAGGATCGGATGTAGTTCTTGTAGGTTTTTTGTAGCTCCTTAAATGCAGTATTGATGTCAATGCTGTTTAGGGGTAAATCGCCCAGGGAGAATACCTGTGTTGCCGCGGTTAGGAGGGATTCATGAGTTAATTTGTTTGCTAGAAAATTTGCCATTGCACATTCAGTCGCTGATGGAGAATGCTTATCCCAGGTCTGGTTCTGGGGGTAGGATCGAAAATGAGAGGGATGACTCTCTAGTTTAGGATTCGGGTGAATGATCCCTATCCCAATAGGCAGTAATTCATAAGTGTTTATATATTGTTGCACTAGGCAACGATTACCAGTTCCCTTTGGGATTAAAACTTAACCTTTATTTATTGAAACTTAATAACTACAAAAACGTGCTGTTATTTACAGTGCTATGTATAAAAATAGTAGCATATGGGTGTTCAGCCGTAGTACAGGAATCAGTTTTGTGGGTATGTATATGAGCGCTGTTCACATAAGTGCGATATGCGATAGTCACAAGGCTTAGCAGCGCTAATAAGGAAACTTTCCAAACTCTTTGGAATGTAGAGGTACGTTTAAATGATGGGCTTAGCGGTTGCAGACTGATCGCAACAGGAGGGGAAACAGCGCTTTTAAACACTAGTCTCTAATTAAGAGCTACTGTCAGATACAGTAAGGTATGATTAGACCGCCGGCCAGTCTTGTATTAGATCAGTGCTCAAGCAATAGGACATTAGTGTATAATTGTGCACATGCAGCATGCGGGTATACGTGCTTAATTCTCAGCAGTAGAAGACACTGTATAAGTGCCTATAGACTAATAAGTCTTATTTGAGAAGTGTTTAAAAGCGCTGTTTCCCCTCCTGTTGCGACTATCGCATATCGCACTTATGTGAACAGCGCTCATATACATACCCACAAAACTGATTCCTGTACTACGGCTGAACACCCATATGCTACTATTTTTATACATAGCACTGTAAATAACAGCACGTTTTTGTAGTTATTAAGTTTCAATAAATAAAGGTTAAGTTTTAATCCCAAAGGGAACTGGTAATCGTTGCCTAGTGCAACAATATATAAAAACTGAATTTCATTTCTAGCACATAGCCAAAAAATCGCCCCATTGACTTACATTGGAGTGCAGAAAAGGTCATTTTTTCTCGGTCCCTTTAAGAGGTAGGAGTTAAACAAGCTTAGGTCTGCGGTGCCCAGGGGGGACCCCATCCAGCCCGCACTGAGTTTCATTCCTACCACCTTAGGAAAAAAAGTCATTATTTTGAGGCTTAGAAGTCATTTCTGCAATTCCCATAGAAAATCAACGGCGTCTCTAATTCAATTGTGTGGAGCGCATATCAGGTGGGTTTTCTCTGCCGGCTTAAGAGATACACGTGAAACTAAAGCCGATCCTGGGTGCCTAGGGTGCCTGTCATCCAATCCGCACTCAATTTCATTTCTAGCACATAGCCAAAAAATCGCCCCATTGACTTACATTGGAGTGCAGAAAAGGTCATTTTTTCTCGGTCCCTTTAAGAGGTAGGAGTTAAACAAGCTTAGGTCTGCGGTGCCCAGGGGGGACCCCATCCAGCCCGCACTGAGTTTCATTCCTACCACCTTAGGAAAAAAAGTCATTATTTTGAGGCTTAGAAGTCATTTCTGCAATTCCCATAGAAAATCAACGGTGTCTCTAATTCAATTGTGTGGAGCGCATATCAGGTGGGTTTTCTCTGCCGGCTTAAGAGATACACGTGAAACTAAAGCCGATCCTGGGTGCCTAGGGCGCCTGTCATCCAATCCGCACTCAATTTCATTTCTAGCACATAGCCAAAAAATCGCCCCATTGACTTACATTGGAGTGCAGAAAAGGTCATTTTTTCTCGGTCCCTTTAAGAGGTAGGAGTTAAACAAGCTTAGGTCTGCGGTGCCCAGGGGGGACCCCATCCAGCCCGCACTGAGTTTCATTCCTACCACCTTAGGAAAAAAAGTCATTATTTTGAGGCTTAGAAGTCATTTCTGCAATTCCCATAGAAAATCAACGGCGTCTCTAATTCAATTGTGTGGAGCGCATATCAGGTGGGTTTTCTCTGCCGGCTTAAGAGATACACGTGAAACTAAAGCCGATCCTGGGTGCCTAGGGTGCCTGTCATCCAATCCGCACTCAATTTCATTTCTAGCACATAGCCAAAAAATCGCCCCATTGACTTACATTGGAGTGCAGAAAAGGTCATTTTTTCTCGGTCCCTTTAAGAGGTAGGAGTTAAACAAGCTTAGGTCTGCGGTGCCCAGGGGGGACCCCATCCAGCCCGCACTGAGTTTCATTCCTACCACCTTAGGAAAAAAAGTCATTATTTTGAGGCTTAGAAGTCATTTCTGCAATTCCCATAGAAAATCAACGGCGTCTCTAATTCAATTGTGTGGAGCGCATATCAGGTGGGTTTTCTCTGCCGGCTTAAGAGATACACGTGAAACTAAAGCCGATCCTGGGTGCCTAGGGTGCCTGTCATCCAATCCGCACTCAATTTCATTTCTAGCACATAGCCAAAAAATCGCCCCATTGACTTACATTGGAGTGCAGAAAAGGTCATTTTTTCTCGGTCCCTTTAAGAGGTAGGAGTTAAACAAGCTTAGGTCTGCGGTGCCCAGGGGGGACCCCATCTAGCCCGCAATGAGTTTCATTCCTACCACCTTAGGAAAAAAAGTCATTATTTTGAGGCTTAGAAGTCATTTCTGCAATTCCCATAGAAAATCAACGGCGTCTCTAATTCAATTGTGTGGAGCGCATATCAGGTGGGTTTTCTCTGCCGGCTTAAGAGATACACGTGAAACTAAAGCCGATCCTGGGTGCCTAGGGTGCCTGTCATCCAATCCGCACTCAATTTCATTTCTAGCACATAGCCAAAAAATCGCCCCATTGACTTACATTGGAGTGCAGAAAAGGTCATTTTTTCTCGGTCCCTTTAAGAGGTAGGAGTTAAACAAGCTTAGGTCTGCGGTGCCCACTGGGGACCCCATCCAGCCCGCACTGAGTTTCATTCCTACCACCTTAGGAAAAAAAGTCATTATTTTGAGGCTTAGAAGTCATTTCTGCAATTCCCATAGAAAATCAACGGCGTCTCTAATTCAATTGTGTGGAGCGCATATCAGGTGGGTTTTCTCTGCCGGCTTAAGAGATACACGTGAAACTAAAGCCGATCCTGGGTGCCTAGGGTGCCTGTCATCCAATCCGCACTCAATTTCATTTCTAGCACATAGCCAAAAAATCGCCCCATTGACTTACATTGGAGTGCAGAAAAGGTCATTTTTTCACGGTCCCTTTAAGAGGTAGGAGTTAAACAAGCTTAGGTCTGCGGTGCCCAGGGGGGACCCCATCCAGCCCGCACTGAGTTTCATTCCTACCACCTTAGGAAAAAAAGTCATTATTTTGAGGCTTAGAAGTCACTTCTGCAATTCCCATAGAAAATCAACGGCGTCTCTAATTCAATTGTGTGGAGCGCATATCAGGTGGGTTTTCTCTGCCGGCTTAAGAGATACACGTGAAACTAAAGCCGATCCTGGGTGCCTAGGGTGCCTGTCATCCAATCCGCACTCAATTTCATTTCTAGCACATAGCCAAAAAATCGCCCCATTGACTTACATTGGAGTGCAGAAAAGGTCATTTTTTCTCGGTCCCTTTAAGAGGTAGGAGTTAAACAAGCTTAGGTCTGCGGTGCCCAGGGGGGACCCCATCCAGCCCGCACTGAGTTTCATTCCTACCACCTTAGGAAAAAAAGTCATTATTTTGAGGCTTAGAAGTCATTTCTGCAATTCCCATAGAAAATCAACGGCGTCTCTAATTCAATTGTGTGGAGCGCATATCAGGTGGGTTTTCTCTGCCGGCTTAAGAGATACACGTGAAACTAAAGCCGATCCTGGGTGCCTAGGGTGCCTGTCATCCAATCCGCACTCAATTTCATTTCTAGCACATAGCCAAAAAATCGCCCCATTGACTTACATTGGAGTGCAGAAAAGGTCATTTTTTTCTCGGTCCCTTTAAGAGGTAGGAGTTAAACAAGCTTAGGTCTGCGGTGCCCAGGGGGGACCCCATCCAGCCCGCACTGAGTTTCATTCCTACCACCTTAGGAAAAAAAGTCATTATTTTGAGGCTTAGAAGTCATTTCTGCAATTCCCATAGAAAATCAACGGCGTCTCTAATTCAATTGTGTGGAGCGCATATCAGGTGGGTTTTCTCTGCCGGCTTAAGAGATACACGTGAAACTAAAGCCGATCCTGGGTGCCTAGGGTGCCTGTCATCCAATCCGCACTCAATTTCATTTCTAGCACATAGCCAAAAAATCGCCCCATTGACTTACATTGGAGTGCAGAAAAGGTCATTTTTTCTCGGTCCCTTTAAGAGGTAGGAGTTAAACAAGCTTAGGTCTGCGGTGCCCAGGGGGGACCCCATCCAGCCCGCACTGAGTTTCATTCCTACCACCTTAGGAAAAAAAGTCATTATTTTGAGGCTTAGAAGTCATTTCTGCAATTCCCATAGAAAATCAACGGCGTCTCTAATTCAATTGTGTGGAGCGCATATCAGGTGGGTTTTCTCTGCCGGCTTAAGAGATACACGTGAAACTAAAGCCGATCCTGGGTGCCTAGGGTGCCTGTCATCCAATCCGCACTCAATTTCATTTCTAGCACATAGCCAAAAAATCGCCCCATTGACTTACATTGGAGTGCAGAAAAGGTCATTTTTTCTCGGTCCCTTTAAGAGGTAGGAGTTAAACAAGCTTAGGTCTGCGGTGCCCAGGGGGGACCCCATCCAGCCCGCACTGAGTTTCATTCCTACCACCTTAGGAAAAAAAGTCATTATTTTGAGGCTTAGAAGTCATTTCTGCAATTCCCATAGAAAATCAACGGCGTCTCTAATTCAATTGTGTGGAGCGCATATCAGGTGGGTTTTCTCTGCCGGCTTAAGAGATACACGTGAAACTAAAGCCGATCCTGGGTGCCTAGGGTGCCTGTCATCCAATCCGCACTCAATTTCATTTCTAGCACATAGCCAAAAAATCGCCCCATTGACTTACATTGGAGTGCAGAAAAGGTCATTTTTTCTCGGTCCCTTTAAGAGGTAGGAGTTAAACAAGCTTAGGTCTGCGGTGCCCAGGGGGGACCCCATCCAGCCCGCACTGAGTTTCATTCCTACCACCTTAGGAAAAAAAGTCATTATTTTGAGGCTTAGAAGTCATTTCTGCAATTCCCATAGAAAATCAACGGCGTCTCTAATTCAATTGTGTGGAGCGCATATCAGGTGGGTTTTCTCTGCCGGCTTAAGAGATACACGTGAAACTAAAGCCGATCCTGGGTGCCTAGGGTGCCTGTCATCCAATCCGCACTCAATTTCATTTCTAGCACATAGCCAAAAAATCGCCCCATTGACTTACATTGGAGTGCAGAAAAGGTCATTTTTTTCTCGGTCCCTTTAAGAGGTAGGAGTTAAACAAGCTTAGGTCTGCGGTGCCCAGGGGGGACCCCATCCAGCCCGCACTGAGTTTCATTCCTACCACCTTAGGAAAAAAAGTCATTATTTTGAGGCTTAGAAGTCATTTCTGCAATTCCCATAGAAAATCAACGGCGTCTCTAATTCAATTGTGTGGAGCGCATATCAGGTGGGTTTTCTCTGCCGGCTTAAGAGATACACGTGAAACTAAAGCCGATCCTGGGTGCCTAGGGTGCCTGTCATCCAATCCGCACTCAATTTCATTTCTAGCACATAGCCAAAAAATCGCCCCATTGACTTACATTGGAGTGCAGAAAAGGTCATTTTTTCACGGTCCCTTTAAGAGGTAGGAGTTAAACAAGCTTAGGTCTGCGGTGCCCAGGGGGGACCCCATCCAGCCCGCACTGAGTTTCATTCCTACCACCTTAGGAAAAAAAGTCATTATTTTGAGGCTTAGAAGTCACTTCTGCAATTCCCATAGAAAATCAACGGCGTCTCTAATTCAATTGTGTGGAGCGCATATCAGGTGGGTTTTCTCTGCCGGCTTAAGAGATACATGTGAAACTAAAGCCGATCCTGGGTGCCTAGGGTGCCTGTCATCCAATCCGCACTCAATTTCATTTCTAGCACATAGCCAAAAAATCGCCCCATTGACTTACATTGGAGTGCAGAAAAGGTCATTTTTTCTCGGTCCCTTTAAGAGGTAGGAGTTAAACAAGCTTAGGTCTGCGGTGCCCAGGGGGGACCCCATCCAGCCCGCACTGAGTTTCATTCCTACCACCTTAGGAAAAAAAGTCATTATTTTGAGGCTTAGAAGTCATTTCTGCAATTCCCATAGAAAATCAACGGCGTCTCTAATTCAATTGTGTGGAGCGCATATCAGGTGGGTTTTCTCTGCCGGCTTAAGAGATACACGTGAAACTAAAGCCGATCCTGGGTGCCTAGGGTGCCTGTCATCCAATCCGCACTCAATTTCATTTCTAGCACATAGCCAAAAAATCGCCCCATTGACTTACATTGGAGTGCAGAAAAGGTCATTTTTTCTCGGTCCCTTTAAGAGGTAGGAGTTAAACAAGCTTAGGTCTGCGGTGCCCAGGGGGGACCCCATCCAGCCCGCACTGAGTTTCATTCCTACCACCTTAGGAAAAAAAGTCATTATTTTGAGGCTTAGAAGTCATTTCTGCAATTCCCATAGAAAATCAACGGCGTCTCTAATTCAATTGTGTGGAGCGCATATCAGGTGGGTTTTCTCTGCCGGCTTAAGAGATACACGTGAAACTAAAGCCGATCCTGGGTGCCTAGGGTGCCTGTCATCCAATCCGCACTCAATTTCATTTCTAGCACATAGCCAAAAAATCGCCCCATTGACTTACATTGGAGTGCAGAAAAGGTCATTTTTTCTCGGTCCCTTTAAGAGGTAGGAGTTAAACAAGCTTAGGTCTGCGGTGCCCAGGGGGGACCCCATCCAGCCCGCACTGAGTTTCATTCCTACCACCTTAGGAAAAAAAGTCATTATTTTGAGGCTTAGAAGTCATTTCTGCAATTCCCATAGAAAATCAACGGCGTCTCTAATTCAATTGTGTGGAGCGCATATCAGGTGGGTTTTCTCTGCCGGCTTAAGAGATACACGTGAAACTAAAGCCGATCCTGGGTGCCTAGGGTGCCTGTCATCCAATCCGCACTCAATTTCATTTCTAGCACATAGCCAAAAAATCGCCCCATTGACTTACATTGGAGTGCAGAAAAGGTCATTTTTTCTCGGTCCCTTTAAGAGGTAGGAGTTAAACAAGCTTAGGTCTGCGGTGCCCAGGGGGGACCCCATCCAGCCCGCACTGAGTTTCATTCCTACCACCTTAGGAAAAAAAGTCATTATTTTGAGGCTTAGAAGTCATTTCTGCAATTCCCATAGAAAATCAACGGCGTCTCTAATTCAATTGTGTGGAGCGCATATCAGGTGGGTTTTCTCTGCCGGCTTAAGAGATACACGTGAAACTAAAGCCGATCCTGGGTGCCTAGGGTGCCTGTCATCCAATCCGCACTCAATTTCATTTCTAGCACATAGCCAAAAAATCGCCCCATTGACTTACATTGGAGTGCAGAAAAGGTCATTTTTTCTCGGTCCCTTTAAGAGGTAGGAGTTAAACAAGCTTAGGTCTGCGGTGCCCAGGGGGGACCCCATCCAGCCCGCACTGAGTTTCATTCCTACCACCTTAGGAAAAAAAGTCATTATTTTGAGGCTTAGAAGTCATTTCTGCAATTCCCATAGAAAATCAACGGCGTCTCTAATTCAATTGTGTGGAGCGCATATCAGGTGGGTTTTCTCTGCCGGCTTAAGAGATACACGTGAAACTAAAGCCGATCCTGGGTGCCTAGGGTGCCTGTCATCCAATCCGCACTCAATTTCATTTCTAGCACATAGCCAAAAAATCGCCCCATTGACTTACATTGGAGTGCAGAAAAGGTCATTTTTTTCTCGGTCCCTTTAAGAGGTAGGAGTTAAACAAGCTTAGGTCTGCGGTGCCCAGGGGGGACCCCATCCAGCCCGCACTGAGTTTCATTCCTACCACCTTAGGAAAAAAAGTCATTATTTTGAGGCTTAGAAGTCATTTCTGCAATTCCCATAGAAAATCAACGGCGTCTCTAATTCAATTGTGTGGAGCGCATATCAGGTGGGTTTTCTCTGCCGGCTTAAGAGATACACGTGAAACTAAAGCCGATCCTGGGTGCCTAGGGTGCCTGTCATCCAATCCGCACTCAATTTCATTTCTAGCACATAGCCAAAAAATCGCCCCATTGACTTACATTGGAGTGCAGAAAAGGTCATTTTTTCTCGGTCCCTTTAAGAGGTAGGAGTTAAACAAGCTTAGGTCTGCGGTGCCCAGGGGGGACCCCATCCAGCCCGCACTGAGTTTCATTCCTACCACCTTAGGAAAAAAAGTCATTATTTTGAGGCTTAGAAGTCATTTCTGCAATTCCCATAGAAAATCAACGGCGTCTCTAATTCAATTGTGTGGAGCGCATATCAGGTGGGTTTTCTCTGCCGGCTTAAGAGATACACGTGAAACTAAAGCCGATCCTGGGTGCCTAGGGTGCCTGTCATCCAATCCGCACTCAATTTCATTTCTAGCACATAGCCAAAAAATCGCCCCATTGACTTACATTGGAGTGCAGAAAAGGTCATTTTTTCTCGGTCCCTTTAAGAGGTAGGAGTTAAACAAGCTTAGGTCTGCGGTGCCCAGGGGGGACCCCATCCAGCCCGCACTGAGTTTCATTCCTACCACCTTAGGAAAAAAAGTCATTATTTTGAGGCTTAGAAGTCATTTCTGCAATTCCCATAGAAAATCAACGGCGTCTCTAATTCAATTGTGTGGAGCGCATATCAGGTGGGTTTTCTCTGCCGGCTTAAGAGATACACGTGAAACTAAAGCCGATCCTGGGTGCCTAGGGTGCCTGTCATCCAATCCGCACTCAATTTCATTTCTAGCACATAGCCAAAAAATCGCCCCATTGACTTACATTGGAGTGCAGAAAAGGTCATTTTTTCTCGGTCCCTTTAAGAGGTAGGAGTTAAACAAGCTTAGGTCTGCGGTGCCCAGGGGGGACCCCATCCAGCCCGCACTGAGTTTCATTCCTACCACCTTAGGAAAAAAAGTCATTATTTTGAGGCTTAGAAGTCATTTCTGCAATTCCCATAGAAAATCAACGGCGTCTCTAATTCAATTGTGTGGAGCGCATATCAGGTGGGTTTTCTCTGCCGGCTTAAGAGATACACGTGAAACTAAAGCCGATCCTGGGTGCCTAGGGTGCCTGTCATCCAATCCGCACTCAATTTCATTTCTAGCACATAGCCAAAAAATCGCCCCATTGACTTACATTGGAGTGCAGAAAAGGTCATTTTTTCTCGGTCCCTTTAAGAGGTAGGAGTTAAACAAGCTTAGGTCTGCGGTGCCCAGGGGGGACCCCATCCAGCCCGCACTGAGTTTCATTCCTACCACCTTAGGAAAAAAAGTCATTATTTTGAGGCTTAGAAGTCATTTCTGCAATTCCCATAGAAAATCAACGGCGTCTCTAATTCAATTGTGTGGAGCGCATATCAGGTGGGTTTTCTCTGCCGGCTTAAGAGATACACGTGAAACTAAAGCCGATCCTGGGTGCCTAGGGTGCCTGTCATCCAATCCGCACTCAATTTCATTTCTAGCACATAGCCAAAAAATCGCCCCATTGACTTACATTGGAGTGCAGAAAAGGTCATTTTTTCTCGGTCCCTTTAAGAGGTAGGAGTTAAACAAGCTTAGGTCTGCGGTGCCCAGGGGGGACCCCATCCAGCCCGCACTGAGTTTCATTCCTACCACCTTAGGAAAAAAAGTCATTATTTTGAGGCTTAGAAGTCATTTCTGCAATTCCCATAGAAAATCAACGGCGTCTCTAATTCAATTGTGTGGAGCGCATATCAGGTGGGTTTTCTCTGCCGGCTTAAGAGATACACGTGAAACTAAAGCCGATCCTGGGTGCCTAGGGTGCCTGTCATCCAATCCGCACTCAATTTCATTTCTAGCACATAGCCAAAAAATCGCCCCATTGACTTACATTGGAGTGCAGAAAAGGTCATTTTTTCTCGGTCCCTTTAAGAGGTAGGAGTTAAACAAGCTTAGGTCTGCGGTGCCCAGGGGGGACCCCATCCAGCCCGCACTGAGTTTCATTCCTACCACCTTAGGAAAAAAAGTCATTATTTTGAGGCTTAGAAGTCATTTCTGCAATTCCCATAGAACATCAACGGCGTCTCTAATTCAATTGTGTGGAGCGCATATCAGGTGGGTTTTCTCTGCCGGCTTAAGAGATACACGTGAAACTAAAGCCGATCCTGGGTGCCTAGGGTGCCTGTCATCCAATCCGCACTCAATTTCATTTCTAGCACATAGCCAAAAAATCGCCCCATTGACTTACATTGGAGTGCAGAAAAGGTCATTTTTTCTCGGTCCCTTTAAGAGGTAGGAGTTAAACAAGCTTAGGTCTGCGGTGCCCAGGGGGGACCCCATCCAGCCCGCACTGAGTTTCATTCCTACCACCTTAGGAAAAAAAGTCATTATTTTGAGGCTTAGAAGTCATTTCTGCAATTCCCATAGAAAATCAACGGCGTCTCTAATTCAATTGTGTGGAGCGCATATCAGGTGGGTTTTCTCTGCCGGCTTAAGAGATACACGTGAAACTAAAGCCGATCCTGGGTGCCTAGGGTGCCTGTCATCCAATCCGCACTGAATTTCATTTCTAGCACATAGCCAAAAAATCGCCCCATTGACTTACATTGGAGTGCCGAAAAGGTCATTTTTTCTCGGTCCCTTTAAGAGGTAGGAGTTAAACAAGCTTAGGTCTGCGGTGCCCAGGGGGGACCCCATCCAGCCCGCACTGAGTTTCATTCCTACCACCTTAGGAAAAAAAGTCATTATTTTGAGGCTTAGAAGTCATTTCTGCAATTCCCATAGAAAATCAACGGCGTCTCTAATTCAATTGTGTGGAGCGCATATCAGGTGGGTTTTCTCTGCCGGCTTAAGAGATACACGTGAAACTAAAGCCGATCCTGGGTGCCTAGGGTGCCTGTCATCCAATCCGCACTCAATTTCATTTCTAGCACATAGCCAAAAAATCGCCCCATTGACTTACATTGGAGTGCAGAAAAGGTCATTTTTTCTCGGTCCCTTTAAGAGGTAGGAGTTAAACAAGCTTAGGTCTGCGGTGCCCAGGGGGGACCCCATCCAGCCCGCACTGAGTTTCATTCCTACCACCTTAGGAAAAAAAGTCATTATTTTGAGGCTTAGAAGTCATTTCTGCAATTCCCATAGAAAATCAACGGCGTCTCTAATTCAATTGTGTGGAGCGCATATCAGGTGGGTTTTCTCTGCCGGCTTAAGAGATACACGTGAAACTAAAGCCGATCCTGGGTGCCTAGGGTGCCTGTCATCCAATCCGCACTCAATTTCATTTCTAGCACATAGCCAAAAAATCGCCCCATTGACTTACATTGGAGTGCAGAAAAGGTCATTTTTTTCTCGGTCCCTTTAAGAGGTAGGAGTTAAACAAGCTTAGGTCTGCGGTGCCCAGGGGGGACCCCATCCAGCCCGCACTGAGTTTCATTCCTACCACCTTAGGAAAAAAAGTCATTATTTTGAGGCTTAGAAGTCATTTCTGCAATTCTGTAACGCCTGGAGTAGTGGATCCACTGGACCGGCACCAGCGATGGCACAAACCTCACCAGGGAGCGGAGTCTAAGGGGCCGCTGGTTTTCACCAGAGCCCGCCGCAAGGCGGGATGGACTTGCTGCGGCAGGCGACCCCCAGGTCGCTACCCCTGGCTTGGTTGCTGGTGTCGGCAGGCGAGGCGTGGCAGGAGATGGCACAGGCAATGGTCTGCAGGTGAGAGCGCACGTGACAGGCTGGACACGGGAACAGGTGGAGTGACAGGGAAACAGGAACCAGGAACAGGGACTTGGGACCAGGTAACGGACAGGACTCAGGAACAGGGACTTGGGACCAGGTAACGGACAGGACTCAGGAACAGGGACTTGGGACCAGGTAACGGACAGGACACAGGAACAACAGGGAGCTGGGCCAAACGCTATGGGAAGCATGTAGAGGCTCCAACACAGGGGACAGGGCATGCTGGGATTTATAGGGGAGTGATTAGGTGCAACTACCAATTAGGAGCGCACTGCCCCTTTAAATCTGAGACAGCCGGCGCGCGCGCGCCCTAGGAGGCGGGGACGCGCGCGCCGGCCGGCACAGCGGGAGACAGGAGCGTGGAGAGGTGAGGCGCCCCCCGGGGCCGAGGTGATAGCAGCGCCGGGTCCCCGACTATGGACACCGGCTGCTGCATGGGGCAGGAAGCGGTCGCGGCGGCGGCCCGGAACGCGGGACGCCGCCGCGGCCGTGACAGTACCCCCCCCCTTTGGCCTCCCCCTCTTTCTTGCCTGCAGATGGCACAGGAAGCCACAAAGTCTTTGACATCTTGAAACAGACTAGACCACCAGTAGTGGCGAGAGATCCGTTGGCCGGTCTTACGGACTCCAGGGTGCCCGGCCTCCAACGAGGAATGACCCCACTTCAAAATACCTCTTCGAAGTGCAGGGTGAACATGAGTCTTTCCGGGGGGTACTCTCTGAAGCGAGGAGGTGACGACTGGTGCTAGGCGATCAGGCGGTAAAACATGGCAAGGGACTGTGGGTCTGTGGACGAGGACCTTCTGTAAGTTCTCCCGGTGGTGAGAGGACACGACCTTAGTCTTGGGTACGGAGAGAGGGTACACCTCGGCAGAGAAGGCATCCGCTGAGTCTTGGTCTTCTGCCGGTAGGTCGGGTAGAGGCTTGGCTGGGACAGGAAACGACATAGTACACTTGGTCTGAGGTGACCTGAGACACTGGTTGGAACAGTCCTGACCCCAACTGAGAATCTCCCCGGTTCTCCAGTCCAGTTGAGGGGCATGTTCTTGCAGCCACGGGAGTCCCAGGAGGACCGCGGGGGAAGAATGGGGCAGGACGTAGAAGGATATCTCTTCTTGATGTAAAGGACCCACCTGGAGGACTAAAGGTGCGGTCTGGTAGTACACACGGTCGGTAAGAATTTCGCCTGTGACCGAGGAGATAGACAGGGGCCTGGCTAGTCGGGTCACGGGTAGCCGCCATCTTTGGACCAATGTTGCCGCAATAAAACTGCCTGCTGACCCAGAATCGAGGAAGGCAGTAGTCTGATGATTTCGTCCTGAGAGAGTCCGGATGGAAACTGGCATAGACAGACTTGGAATGGTGGCATTCACACCTAGGGACACCTGTCCCACCGGACCTAGGTGCGAGCATTTCCGGATGTTTGGGGACGTAGGGGACATCCCAGCCGGAAGTGATCGGAACCACCGCAATAGAGACAGAGATTCTGCTCCAGGCGCCGGATTCTTTCATCAGGCGTCAGGTGAGCCCGTTCCACCTGCATAGGAATCTCAGGAGAGGGTTGGGACATCGAAAGGTCAGGATTCTGGAAAACCGGCGCCAGCTGGGGATGGCGACGGGAACGGGTTAGTAAATGTTCATGCCGAACCTCCTCCTCCCTCTCCGAAAAACGAGTATCAACTCGGGTGGCCAGTAGAATGAGTTCGTTCAGGGAGGTAGGCAGGTCTCGGGCAGCGAGCACGTCTCTCACACGACTAGACAGGCCCTTCTTGAAGGTGGCCAATAGGGCGGCCTCGTTCCAGTCCAATTCGGCTGCCAGGGTGCGGAACTGGATGGCGTAGTCACCAACAGAGGAGCTGCCTTGAGAGAGGTTGAGGAGAGCAGTCTCGGCTGAAGAAGCACGGGCAGGTTCCTCAAAGACGGAGCGAAACTCGAATAGGAAGGCCCGGAGATTGGCAGCAACTGGATCATCACGGTCCCACAGTGGCGTGGCCCAGGCCAGGGCTCTACCTTCTAATAGGCTGATGATGAAAGCCACTTTAGAGCGCTCGGTGGAAAACTGACTACTCAAAAGTTCAATGTGCATGGTGCACTGAGTCAAGAATCCTCTGCACAACTTAGAGTCCCCAGAGTACTTGCTTGGGAGGGCCAGTCGGAGTGAAGAAGAAGCGTCAGGAGGTGGTGTGCGCTGGGCAGTAGTCTGCTGCTGTAAGGCGGCAGTGAGTTGCTGGATCTGCTGTGACTGCTTCTGGATTTGTTGCGCCTGCTGAGTGACCACTCTGGCGACATCACGGAGATCAGGCACCTCGCCGGGATCCATGGTTGGAGCCTACTGTAACGCCTGGAGTAGTGGATCCACTGGACCGGCACCAGCGATGGCACAAACCTCACCAGGGAGCGGAGTCTAAGGGGCCGCTGGTTTTCACCAGAGCCCGCCGCAAGGCGGGATGGACTTGCTGCGGCAGGCGACCCCCAGGTCGCTACCCCTGGCTTGGTTGCTGGTGTCGGCAGGCGAGGCGTGGCAGGAGATGGCACAGGCAATGGTCTGCAGGTGAGAGCGCACGTGACAGGCTGGACACGGGAACAGGTGGAGTGACAGGGAAACAGGAACCAGGAACAGGGACTTGGGACCAGGTAACGGACAGGACTCAGGAACAGGGACTTGGGACCAGGTAACGGACAGGACTCAGGAACAGGGACTTGGGACCAGGTAACGGACAGGACACAGGAACAACAGGGAGCTGGGCCAAACGCTATGGGAAGCATGTAGAGGCTCCAACACAGGGGACAGGGCATGCTGGGATTTATAGGGGAGTGATTAGGTGCAACTACCAATTAGGAGCGCACTGCCCCTTTAAATCTGAGACAGCCGGCGCGCGCGCGCCCTAGGAGGCGGGGACGCGCGCGCCGGCCGGCACAGCGGGAGACAGGAGCGTGGAGAGGTGAGGCGCCCCCCGGGGCCGAGGTGATAGCAGCGCCGGGTCCCCGACTATGGACACCGGCTGCTGCATGGGGCAGGAAGCGGTCGCGGCGGCGGCCCGGAACGCGGGACGCCGCCGCGGCCGTGACAAATTCCCATAGAAAATCAACGGCGTCTCTAATTCAATTGTGTGGAGCGCATATCAGGTGGGTTTTCTCTGCCGGCTTAAGAGATACACGTGAAACTAAAGCCGATCCTGGGTGCCTAGGGTGCCTGTCATCCAATCCGCACTCAATTTCATTTCTAGCACATAGCCAAAAAATCGCCCCATTGACTTACATTGGAGTGCAGAAAAGGTCATTTTTTCTCGGTCCCTTTAAGAGGTAGGAGTTAAACAAGCTTAGGTCTGCGGTGCCCAGGGGGGACCCCATCCAGCCCGCACTGAGTTTCATTCCTACCACCTTAGGAAAAAAAGTCATTATTTTGAGGCTTAGAAGTCATTTCTGCAATTCCCATAGAAAATCAACGGCGTCTCTAATTCAATTGTGTGGAGCGCATATCAGGTGGGTTTTCTCTGCCGGCTTAAGAGATACACGTGAAACTAAAGCCGATCCTGGGTGCCTAGGGTGCCTGTCATCCAATCCGCACTCAATTTCATTTCTAGCACATAGCCAAAAAATCGCCCCATTGACTTACATTGGAGTGCAGAAAAGGTCATTTTTTCTCGGTCCCTTTAAGAGGG
>NW_027208799.1:0-45093 GCF_027789765.1 Dendropsophus ebraccatus
TCAACAGAATTTCATTTCTAGCACATAGCCAAAAAATCGCCCCATTGACTTACATTGGAGTGCAGAAAAGGTCATTTTTTCTCGGTCCCTTTAAGAGGTAGGAGTTAAACAAGCTTAGGTCTGCGGTGCCCAGGGGGGACCCCATCCAGCCCGCACTGAGTTTCATTCCTACCACCTTAGGAAAAAAAGTCATTATTTTGAGGCTTAGAAGTCATTTCTGCAATTCCCATAGAAAATCAACGGCGTCTCTATTCAATTGTGTGGAGCGCATATCAGGTGGGTTTTCTCTGCCGGCTTAAGAGATACACGTGAAACTAAAGCCGATCCTGGGTGCCTAGGGTGCCTGTCATCCAATCCGCACTGAATTTCATTTCTAGCACATAGCCAAAAAATCGCCCCATTGACTTACATTGGAGTGCAGAAAAGGTCATTTTTTCTCGGTCCCTTTAAGAGGTAGGAGTTAAACAAGCTTAGGTCTGCGGTGCCCAGGGGGGACCCCATCCAGCCCGCACTGAGTTTCATTCCTACCACCTTAGGAAAAAAAGTCATTATTTTGAGGCTTAGAAGTCATTTCTGCAATTCCCATAGAAAATCAACGGCGTCTCTAATTCAATTGTGTGGAGCGCATATCAGGTGGGTTTTCTCTGCCGGCTTAAGAGATACACGTGAAACTAAAGCCGATCCTGGGTGCCTAGGGTGCCTGTCATCCAATCCGCACTGAATTTCATTTCTAGCACATAGCCAAAAAATCGCCCCATTGACTTACATTGGAGTGCAGAAAAGGTCATTTTTTCTCGGTCCCTTTAAGAGGTAGGAGTTAAACAAGCTTAGGTCTGCGGTGCCCAGGGGGGACCCCATCCAGCCCGCACTGAGTTTCATTCCTACCACCTTAGGAAAAAAAGTCATTATTTTGAGGCTTAGAAGTCATTTCTGCAATTCCCATAGAAAATCAACGGCGTCTCTATTCAATTGTGTGGAGCGCATATCAGGTGGGTTTTCTCTGCCGGCTTAAGAGATACACGTGAAACTAAAGCCGATCCTGGGTGCCTAGGGTGCCTGTCATCCAATCCGCACTGAATTTCATTTCTAGCACATAGCCAAAAAATCGCCCCATTGACTTACATTGGAGTGCAGAAAAGGTCATTTTTTCTCGGTCCCTTTAAGAGGTAGGAGTTAAACAAGCTTAGGTCTGCGGTGCCCAGGGGGGACCCCATCCAGCCCGCACTGAGTTTCATTCCTACCACCTTAGGAAAAAAAGTCATTATTTTGAGGCTTAGAAGTCATTTCTGCAATTCCCATAGAAAATCAACGGCGTCTCTATTCAATTGTGTGGAGCGCATATCAGGTGGGTTTTCTCTGCCGGCTTAAGAGATACACGTGAAACTAAAGCCGATCCTGGGTGCCTAGGGTGCCTGTCATCCAATCCGCACTGAATTTCATTTCTAGCACATAGCCAAAAAATCGCCCCATTGACTTACATTGGAGTGCAGAAAAGGTCATTTTTTCTCGGTCCCTTTAAGAGGTAGGAGTTAAACAAGCTTAGGTCTGCGGTGCCCAGGGGGGACCCCATCCAGCCCGCACTGAGTTTCATTCCTACCACCTTAGGAAAAAAAGTCATTATTTTGAGGCTTAGAAGTCATTTCTGCAATTCCCATAGAAAATCAACGGCGTCTCTAATTCAATTGTGTGGAGCGCATATCAGGTGGGTTTTCTCTGCCGGCTTAAGAGATACACGTGAAACTAAAGCCGATCCTGGGTGCCTAGGGTGCCTGTCATCCAATCCGCACTGAATTTCATTTCTAGCACATAGCCAAAAAATCGCCCCATTGACTTACATTGGAGTGCAGAAAAGGTCATTTTTTCTCGGTCCCTTTAAGAGGTAGGAGTTAAACAAGCTTAGGTCTGCGGTGCCCAGGGGGGACCCCATCCAGCCCGCACTGAGTTTCATTCCTACCACCTTAGGAAAAAAAGTCATTATTTTGAGGCTTAGAAGTCATTTCTGCAATTCCCATAGAAAATCAACGGCGTCTCTAATTCAATTGTGTGGAGCGCATATCAGGTGGGTTTTCTCTGCCGGCTTAAGAGATACACGTGAAACTAAAGCCGATCCTGGGTGCCTAGGGTGCCTGTCATCCAATCCGCACTGAATTTCATTTCTAGCACATAGCCAAAAAATCGCCCCATTGACTTACATTGGAGTGCAGAAAAGGTCATTTTTTCTCGGTCCCTTTAAGAGGTAGGAGTTAAACAAGCTTAGGTCTGCGGTGCCCAGGGGGGACCCCATCCAGCCCGCACTGAGTTTCATTCCTACCACCTTAGGAAAAAAAGTCATTATTTTGAGGCTTAGAAGTCATTTCTGCAATTCCCATAGAAAATCAACGGCGTCTCTATTCAATTGTGTGGAGCGCATATCAGGTGGGTTTTCTCTGCCGGCTTAAGAGATACACGTGAAACTAAAGCCGATCCTGGGTGCCTAGGGTGCCTGTCATCCAATCCGCACTGAATTTCATTTCTAGCACATAGCCAAAAAATCGCCCCATTGACTTACATTGGAGTGCAGAAAAGGTCATTTTTTCTCGGTCCCTTTAAGAGGTAGGAGTTAAACAAGCTTAGGTCTGCGGTGCCCAGGGGGGACCCCATCCAGCCCGCACTGAGTTTCATTCCTACCACCTTAGGAAAAAAAGTCATTATTTTGAGGCTTAGAAGTCATTTCTGCAATTCCCATAGAAAATCAACGGCGTCTCTAATTCAATTGTGTGGAGCGCATATCAGGTGGGTTTTCTCTGCCGGCTTAAGAGATACACGTGAAACTAAAGCCGATCCTGGGTGCCTAGGGTGCCTGTCATCCAATCCGCACTGAATTTCATTTCTAGCACATAGCCAAAAAATCGCCCCATTGACTTACATTGGAGTGCAGAAAAGGTCATTTTTTCTCGGTCCCTTTAAGAGGTAGGAGTTAAACAAGCTTAGGTCTGCGGTGCCCAGGGGGGACCCCATCCAGCCCGCACTGAGTTTCATTCCTACCACCTTAGGAAAAAAAGTCATTATTTTGAGGCTTAGAAGTCATTTCTGCAATTCCCATAGAAAATCAACGGCGTCTCTAATTCAATTGTGTGGAGCGCATATCAGGTGGGTTTTCTCTGCCGGCTTAAGAGATACACGTGAAACTAAAGCCGATCCTGGGTGCCTAGGGTGCCTGTCATCCAATCCGCACTGAATTTCATTTCTAGCACATAGCCAAAAAATCGCCCCATTGACTTACATTGGAGTGCAGAAAAGGTCATTTTTTCTCGGTCCCTTTAAGAGGTAGGAGTTAAACAAGCTTAGGTCTGCGGTGCCCAGGGGGGACCCCATCCAGCCCGCACTGAGTTTCATTCCTACCACCTTAGGAAAAAAAGTCATTATTTTGAGGCTTAGAAGTCATTTCTGCAATTCCCATAGAAAATCAACGGCGTCTCTAATTCAATTGTGTGGAGCGCATATCAGGTGGGTTTTCTCTGCCGGCTTAAGAGATACACGTGAAACTAAAGCCGATCCTGGGTGCCTAGGGTGCCTGTCATCCAATCCGCACTGAATTTCATTTCTAGCACATAGCCAAAAAATCGCCCCATTGACTTACATTGGAGTGCAGAAAAGGTCATTTTTTCTCGGTCCCTTTAAGAGGTAGGAGTTAAACAAGCTTAGGTCTGCGGTGCCCAGGGGGGACCCCATCCAGCCCGCACTGAGTTTCATTCCTACCACCTTAGGAAAAAAAGTCATTATTTTGAGGCTTAGAAGTCATTTCTGCAATTCCCATAGAAAATCAACGGCGTCTCTAATTCAATTGTGTGGAGCGCATATCAGGTGGGTTTTCTCTGCCGGCTTAAGAGATACACGTGAAACTAAAGCCGATCCTGGGTGCCTAGGGTGCCTGTCATCCAATCCGCACTGAATTTCATTTCTAGCACATAGCCAAAAAATCGCCCCATTGACTTACATTGGAGTGCAGAAAAGGTCATTTTTTCTCGGTCCCTTTAAGAGGTAGGAGTTAAACAAGCTTAGGTCTGCGGTGCCCAGGGGGGACCCCATCCAGCCCGCACTGAGTTTCATTCCTACCACCTTAGGAAAAAAAGTCATTATTTTGAGGCTTAGAAGTCATTTCTGCAATTCCCATAGAAAATCAACGGCGTCTCTAATTCAATTGTGTGGAGCGCATATCAGGTGGGTTTTCTCTGCCGGCTTAAGAGATACACGTGAAACTAAAGCCGATCCTGGGTGCCTAGGGTGCCTGTCATCCAATCCGCACTGAATTTCATTTCTAGCACATAGCCAAAAAATCGCCCCATTGACTTACATTGGAGTGCAGAAAAGGTCATTTTTTCTCGGTCCCTTTAAGAGGTAGGAGTTAAACAAGCTTAGGTCTGCGGTGCCCAGGGGGGACCCCATCCAGCCCGCACTGAGTTTCATTCCTACCACCTTAGGAAAAAAAGTCATTATTTTGAGGCTTAGAAGTCATTTCTGCAATTCCCATAGAAAATCAACGGCGTCTCTATTCAATTGTGTGGAGCGCATATCAGGTGGGTTTTCTCTGCCGGCTTAAGAGATACACGTGAAACTAAAGCCGATCCTGGGTGCCTAGGGTGCCTGTCATCCAATCCGCACTGAATTTCATTTCTAGCACATAGCCAAAAAATCGCCCCATTGACTTACATTGGAGTGCAGAAAAGGTCATTTTTTCTCGGTCCCTTTAAGAGGTAGGAGTTAAACAAGCTTAGGTCTGCGGTGCCCAGGGGGGACCCCATCCAGCCCGCACTGAGTTTCATTCCTACCACCTTAGGAAAAAAAGTCATTATTTTGAGGCTTAGAAGTCATTTCTGCAATTCCCATAGAAAATCAACGGCGTCTCTATTCAATTGTGTGGAGCGCATATCAGGTGGGTTTTCTCTGCCGGCTTAAGAGATACACGTGAAACTAAAGCCGATCCTGGGTGCCTAGGGTGCCTGTCATCCAATCCGCACTGAATTTCATTTCTAGCACATAGCCAAAAAATCGCCCCATTGACTTACATTGGAGTGCAGAAAAGGTCATTTTTTCTCGGTCCCTTTAAGAGGTAGGAGTTAAACAAGCTTAGGTCTGCGGTGCCCAGGGGGGACCCCATCCAGCCCGCACTGAGTTTCATTCCTACCACCTTAGGAAAAAAAGTCATTATTTTGAGGCTTAGAAGTCATTTCTGCAATTCCCATAGAAAATCAACGGCGTCTCTAATTCAATTGTGTGGAGCGCATATCAGGTGGGTTTTCTCTGCCGGCTTAAGAGATACACGTGAAACTAAAGCCGATCCTGGGTGCCTAGGGTGCCTGTCATCCAATCCGCACTGAATTTCATTTCTAGCACATAGCCAAAAAATCGCCCCATTGACTTACATTGGAGTGCAGAAAAGGTCATTTTTTCTCGGTCCCTTTAAGAGGTAGGAGTTAAACAAGCTTAGGTCTGCGGTGCCCAGGGGGGACCCCATCCAGCCCGCACTGAGTTTCATTCCTACCACCTTAGGAAAAAAAGTCATTATTTTGAGGCTTAGAAGTCATTTCTGCAATTCCCATAGAAAATCAACGGCGTCTCTATTCAATTGTGTGGAGCGCATATCAGGTGGGTTTTCTCTGCCGGCTTAAGAGATACACGTGAAACTAAAGCCGATCCTGGGTGCCTAGGGTGCCTGTCATCCAATCCGCACTGAATTTCATTTCTAGCACATAGCCAAAAAATCGCCCCATTGACTTACATTGGAGTGCAGAAAAGGTCATTTTTTCTCGGTCCCTTTAAGAGGTAGGAGTTAAACAAGCTTAGGTCTGCGGTGCCCAGGGGGGACCCCATCCAGCCCGCACTGAGTTTCATTCCTACCACCTTAGGAAAAAAAGTCATTATTTTGAGGCTTAGAAGTCATTTCTGCAATTCCCATAGAAAATCAACGGCGTCTCTATTCAATTGTGTGGAGCGCATATCAGGTGGTTTTCTCTGCCGGCTTAAGAGATACACGTGAAACTAAAGCCGATCCTGGGTGCCTAGGGTGCCTGTCATCCAATCCGCACTGAATTTCATTTCTAGCACATAGCCAAAAAATCGCCCCATTGACTTACATTGGAGTGCAGAAAAGGTCATTTTTTCTCGGTCCCTTTAAGAGGTAGGAGTTAAACAAGCTTAGGTCTGCGGTGCCCAGGGGGGACCCCAACCCACCCCACACTGAGTTTTTCATTCCTACCACCTAGGAAAAAAAGTCATTATTTGAGGCTTAGAAGTCATTTCTGCAATTCCCATAGAAATCAATGGCGTCTCTATTCAATTGTGTGGAGCGCATATCAGGTGGATTTTCTCTGCCGGCTTAAGAGATACACGTGAAACTAAAGCCGATCCTGGGTGCCTAGGGTGCCTGTCATCCAATCCGCACTGAATTTCATTTCTAGCACATAGCCAAAAAATCGCCCCATTGACTTACATTGGAGTGCAGAAAAGGTCATTTTTTCTCGGTCCCTTTAAGAGGTAGGAGTTAAACAAGCTTAGGTCTGCGGTGCCCAGGGGGGACCCCATCCAGCCCGCACTGAGTTTCATTCCTACCACCTTAGGAAAAAAAGTCATTATTTTGAGGCTTAGAAGTCATTTCTGCAATTCCCATAGAAAATCAACGGCGTCTCTATTCAATTGTGTGGAGCGCATATCAGGTGGGTTTTCTCTGCCGGCTTAAGAGATACACGTGAAACTAAAGCCGATCCTGGGTGCCTAGGGTGCCTGTCATCCAATCCGCACTGAATTTCATTTCTAGCACATAGCCAAAAAATCGCCCCATTGACTTACATTGGAGTGCAGAAAAGGTCATTTTTCTCGGTCCCTTTAAGAGGTAGGAGTTAAACAAGCTTAGGTCTGCGGTGCCCAGGGGGACCCCATCCAGCCCACACTGAGTTTCATTCCTACCACCTTAGGAAAAAAAGTCATTATTTTGAGGCTTAGAAGTCATTTCTGCAATTCCCATAGAAAATCAATGGCGTCTCTATTCAATTGTGTGGAGCGCATATCAGGTGGATTTTCTCTGCCGGCTTAAGAGATACACGTGAAACTAAAGCCGATCCTGGGTGCCTAGGGTGCCTGTCATCCAATCCGCACTGAATTTCATTTCTAGCACATAGCCAAAAAATCGCCCCATTGACTTACATTGGAGTGCAGAAAAGGTCATTTTTTCTCGGTCCCTTTAAGAGGTAGGAGTTAAACAAGCTTAGGTCTGCGGTGCCCAGGGGGGACCCCATCCAGCCCGCACTGAGTTTCATTCCTACCACCTTAGGAAAAAAAGTCATTATTTTGAGGCTTAGAAGTCATTTCTGCAATTCCCATAGAAAATCAACGGCGTCTCTAATTCAATTGTGTGGAGCGCATATCAGGTGGGTTTTCTCTGCCGGCTTAAGAGATACACGTGAAACTAAAGCCGATCCTGGGTGCCTAGGGTGCCTGTCATCCAATCCGCACTGAATTTCATTTCTAGCACATAGCCAAAAAATCGCCCCATTGACTTACATTGGAGTGCAGAAAAGGTCATTTTTTCTCGGTCCCTTTAAGAGGTAGGAGTTAAACAAGCTTAGGTCTGCGGTGCCCAGGGGGGACCCCATCCAGCCCGCACTGAGTTTCATTCCTACCACCTTAGGAAAAAAAGTCATTATTTTGAGGCTTAGAAGTCATTTCTGCAATTCCCATAGAAAATCAACGGCGTCTCTATTCAATTGTGTGGAGCGCATATCAGGTGGGTTTTCTCTGCCGGCTTAAGAGATACACGTGAAACTAAAGCCGATCCTGGGTGCCTAGGGTGCCTGTCATCCAATCCGCACTGAATTTCATTTCTAGCACATAGCCAAAAAATCGCCCCATTGACTTACATTGGAGTGCAGAAAAGGTCATTTTTTCTCGGTCCCTTTAAGAGGTAGGAGTTAAACAAGCTTAGGTCTGCGGTGCCCAGGGGGGACCCCATCCAGCCCGCACTGAGTTTCATTCCTACCACCTTAGGAAAAAAGTCATTATTTTGAGGCTTAGAAGTCATTTCTGCAATTCCCATAGAAAATCACGGCGGGAGGCGGGGGCTTGGCGCTCTGATGATCCGCAGCGGGTGAGCGGAGCTCCGTCAATGGCCTCAGCTACCGGAGGACACAGAGCCAGCATGTCGGACAGTAAGAGTCCGACAAGAAGAGTAAGGGAAAGGAGACATCAGGGATGAATCTGAGCGCGGCCGCTGGAAGATCGGAGCGGCAGGAGGGAGACCTGATGGAAAAGACCGGCCGCAGCTCCGGCGGCCATCTTGGATTCCCCGAGGCAGAGTGCAGAGACCGGGCGGTGAGCAGAGAAGGACCCGGCTGCAATGAAGAAGACGGAGACTGTGAGTAGGGATCCCGCAGTGCCCCGTAAGACCCCAGATTCAATTGCAGCAGTGCAGGGGATCCCTGATAACTGGTCTGCAGAGGCTGCTTTAAGTGCAGGGGCGGCGGCATCTTGGATGGGGCAGGAGGAGAGAGGCACAAATTATTAATGAGGATGTGACTGCATTAGCCCAAAAAAGTCATATATCTATAAAGTGGGATCCACAAATGCCCAGGCAGCCATCCAAGTATAATATAAGCCCTGCTAATGATAATGAAATGCCAGGGAAGTCGGCCCCATTGAAAGAGTACAGTCGGCCATATTGGAGGAAGCTAATAAAAAGAGCCATATAAGGTCATTGTGTCTGCCACTGAGTCTCCTGCTCTATTAGCCATGCAGACTAATGTGAGCAATCAAGAGGAGACTGAAAATATGGAAGTGACCCGACCTAGAAATGTAATTAGTAATATGGGGCAAGATTCCTCCGTCTCACACAAACCTGCGCAATATAAGAGAGGTTCACAGGATTCTGATGTTTCGGAAGGGTATTTAACCCCGAATGAGTCAGATGAGGAAATTCTTCCGCCAATTAAGAGGAAGCTTTTGAAAACGCCAAATAAATTGGATTTGAATAAGTCGTTTTATGCGCATGATATGTCTTCCTCTGATGAATCTTCGGCTTCTTCTGCAAACTCAATAGTACTTAACCCCACGCCAGCTTCGGAAAATGCTCTAAAGGCACTACAGGGGCATCCTGAATTACAGGCGCTGTTGTCACTAATCCCTTCTAAGCAGGACCTGACTAATTTGGGGAAAGAACTCAAGGCATCGTGGCAAAGGGATCTTGGCGTAGTGCACGACAAAGTTAAGACCTTGGAAAAGAAAGCTGTGGGTCTCGAGAAGGTCCAATTGAAACATGACGACAAAATAAGAGAATTGTCATTTGTGACGGAATCATTGAAAATTTCCCAAAGATGATAACCCTCAGGCTTGATGACGTTGAAATAGGAGTCGTCGCAACAATGTAAGGATTAGAGGGTTACCAGAGGAAGTCAAGACAGCGGAACTATATGGAGCTGTTACCTCACTTTTTAATAAGATCTTGGAAAGACCTCTTGACGCCCATATTGAGTTGGATAGAGTGCATAGAGCTCTAAAACCAAAGGGAAAAGATTCAAGGAGACCCAGAGACACTATATGTAGAGTGCACTATTATACGCTTAAAGAAGACATCATGAGGAAGGCGAGGAAATCCATAACATTGATTTCAATGGTGCTAGGATCCAGCTTTTTACAGACCTGTCACTACTGACCCTGAGACAGAGAGCTACTCTCAGACCACTCACGCAAAACTGCAGGAGCTCAATATCCAGTACAAGTGGGGGTTTCCATTCTCTTTGTCCGTGAGGTACGGTGGAAATACGCTTCTTCTGAGAGAACCAAGGATCTACCAAACTTCCTGAAAGCGCTAAATCTTCATAATTTATATCTACATGAATGGTGTGATCTACATGAGACCATGATCCTGCCGCCTCCCAGCTATGTCTCGAGACCAAGACCTGAAGAACACAGAGGACGTCAGGAGTTCGGACCAGCCACCCCACCGCAAAGAGAGAGGGAGAAGAAGACGCAGAGAACCAACAGCCAAGGCCGCGCTGAAGACCAGGATGTGACGCTGTCTTCTGAATAAGTTGTCGGTGATATGTTATTTGTGTAATGCATATTTCTCTCCTTGAGTAGCAATACTGTTAGATAGTTCTATCTAGTTAGTTATTTGTCAAAATTCTTAGTCGTAAGGACCATACGTAGATACTTGGATAGACTTCGTTAAAATGTTTCTTTCTAGTCTGGCGAATGTGTTAGATTTTTCTCTTGAGCTTACTACAAGAATTTGTTTTTGGTTAGTTTAAATACTTCAAAACCCGAAATTCGTATGGGTTTTGAGCAATATAGGAGTATTCATTTGAATAAATAATTCCCTAACAAGGTTATTTTGAGGATGTTTTATGGGATATCCTCATTACACCGTATTTTTAATTCCTCCAAAATTGTCATTTGATGTCATATAGGCCTGGACACTCACGATTTCTTTTAGGCCCATCAGAGCGTCAACTCACCGACCCCATAGTTTGTCTTGCTTACCAAGACTTGGTGACAAATTGTCACAAATTGACCCCCGCGTTTAGTTCACGCTTTTTTGTTAGTTTAGATTTTTGTTTAATTCATCAGATTGATTCGATTGTATATCTTGTTAAGTACTCAATCTATTTTTTTTTCTTTCCCTTTTTCCATTTTTATTTAGTTCTTCCTCCCTTCTCAATTCACCTGCGGTTGTGGTCACGAAAGTCCTTGGCAACACAGAGTACGTTCCTGAAGGACCAAAGTAAAGAACACATCACTGATATTGACGTCTGTATACACTCACGATCACGATGACAGACATTACAATAACCACATTAAACGTCAACGGGTTTAATACTCCCGAAAAACGTTCTAATGTCTTATATTCACTACACAAGAGAAAGTCACACAT
This sequence comes from Dendropsophus ebraccatus, assembly GCF_027789765.1. NCBI lineage: Eukaryota > Metazoa > Chordata > Amphibia > Anura > Hylidae > Dendropsophus > Dendropsophus ebraccatus. The sequence goes on from NW_027208799.1 coordinate 10,901, forward strand.
AGTCATGCTTCAAGAAACACACTTTAAAATAGATAAAACCCCTGATTTAGGGAAAAACAGATATTTTACAACATGGTATCATGCAGCTTCTCCCGATAAAAAGACCAAGGGTGTCTCTATAGGCATCCATAAACTCTCCCTTACAAATTTTTGGACGCAAAAATAGACAGTGAAGCCAGGTACATCTTTATTAATTGTTTAATTGCTGAAGAGACATTGACTCTGGCAAATATATATGCCCCGAACCAAAATCAGGCCAACTTTATTACAGAGACACTCGGTACGCTGCAAACATTCGCAAAGGGTCAGATAATACTTGGGGGAGATTTTAATATTCCGATGAATCCCTGGGTTGATACATCCTCGGGTAAAACGAAAACGGCCCTTAGAGAAATCAAAAGAATTCAAAAATCCCTGAGAGATCTTAAACTGTATGACTCTTGGAGAATTTCGAATCCGACGGCAAGGGATTACACGTTTTATTCTGTACCAACCAATTCTTATACTAGATTGGACTATATTTTTACCTCGCATTCAATTTTGGGCTCCCTTAAAGATGCCATTATTGGTAATATAGTCTTATCTGATCACGCACCAGTCCACACTACCTTGTCGTTTCTGCCTAAAAAGAAACCTGCTGTGATATGGAGACTAAATGAATCCCTATTAGATGACGTTGCTTGTGTAGCTGATCTCAGAAACTCCTTTGAGATTTTCGAACAAGCCCACAAAAAGACCCTACTGCGGATGTCTTTAAATGGGAGGCATTTAAGGCCTCCGCAAGGGGTATCTTGATAGCACACGGGGCAAGGCTCAAGAAGGATAAGCGAAAGAATTGAATGTTCTTCTATCCAAATTGAATAAATTAGAGTCGGCTCATAAAAAATCTCTGTCGCCCGAGGCGTTATTGGAATTGAATGAGACTAGAAGTAAAATAAAGGATTTAATTCATGGGCAATATAGAAGAACGGTACAAATATGTGGCAAGAGTTTTTATATCTGGAGTAATAGGCCCAGTAGATTTCTAGCTAACGCCCTTAAAAATAAGCGAAACTCAAACACTATATCTTCGATTAGAAACACAAAGGGAGTAATCACGTACAAAACTGAAGAAATCTCTGATACATTTAAAAACTTCTATGACAAGTTATATTGTCTTCCAAAGGACAATAGAGCTTCAGACTTAGCAGATACGCCTGATACTATGATAGAGTACATTAATAAAACTAAACTTCCAGAGATATCTATGGAGGAGAGTAATGAGCTAGACAAAGATTTTACATTGGAGGAGATCAAAGAGGTTGTCAAAAATCTATCCAATGGCAAATCTCCGGGCCCAGATGGATTTACGGCAAAGTTTTATAAATTATTTTCAAACGTCATATCCCCGTACCTTTTAAAAGTGTTTAATTCCATCTCCGAAACACGTAAATTCCTGCCATCATCCCTAGAAGCATTTATCACTGTAATTCCAAAAGAAGGCAAGGACACCAACTCTTGTAACAGTTACAGGCCAATTTCTTTATTAAATGTGGACACAAAAATCTATTCAAAACCATTGCAAATAGACTCACTGGGCTCTTGGGACCTTTAGTCGATCCGGATCAGGTCGGATTTATACCAAATAGGGAAGCAAGAGACAATACGCTTAGGGCTTTTGCTCTTGCTAGTTACTCACACAATGCCAAACTCGGCACAGTCCTTCTTGCTCTTGATGCCGAAAAGGCCTTTGACCGGGTCGACTGGAGGTTTCTGGAGCTCACGTTAAAACAAATTGGATTAGGCCCAAATTTGATCACAAAAATTATGGCACTTTATAACAATCCCACCGCTAAAATAAAAGTTAATGGTACTTTGTCTCGTCCAGTACACATTAGAAATGGAACACGTCAGGGTTGCCCACTTTCTCCAATGCTCTATGTGTTATGCATGGAACATTTATTAAATTCGATCAGGAATAATCCGGATATTAAAGGTATCAGGTTAGGGAAAAGACACCATGTCTGTTCGGCCTATGAAGATGACCTACTCCTATTTATCACTCAACCACATACATCTTTACCCTCCCTATTAGCTGCTATTGAGGAATTTTCGCTCCAAAGTAATTATAAACTCAATCTGAATAAATGCGAAGCGCTTACTATTGCGTTATCAGAGGGGGAAAGGAAAAATTTAATGGAAAATTTCCCGTTTAATTGGAGAATGAAAGCACTTAGCTATTTAGGGACAAAAATAGCGACTTCCCCAGAAATTATAATAAAAGAAAACTTTGACCCCTTAATGAAAAAGATAAAAAAGTGATTTTGCAAGATGGGAGGGGAAGGAGTTTTCCTGGATAGGTAGGATTAATATCCTTAAAATGAATGTGCTACCACGTTTGCTGTACCTATTTCAAGCGGTACCGGCAACTTTAAAACAGCCCTACCTATCCAGGATGAACTCGACCTTTACTAAATTTGTTTGGGCCCAAAAACCAGCTCGCATAGCCACCAAGATACTAATCAGACCCAAATTAGAGGGAGGTTTATCCCTACCTAGTTGTAAGGCATATTACCAAGCAGCCATTCTAAACAGGGTACTTGATGCATTCAAACATAGAAATGATAAATTATGGATAAAATTAGAAGCATCTATCACAAATTTTGAACCAGCAGCTATTCTATGGACCCCTAAAGATATTCTAAAAGATATAAAATCTATATATTTGTCACCACTTAGTGCCTCCATTGCATCATTAATTAATTCTCCCAAACACATGGGGTCAGAACAATTTAATCCAGATGGTCCCCTTATACCGTTAGGCAGAAATTTGAGATTCCTCCCAGCTTCTCTCTAAAAATGGGGTTAAACAGATCAATGATCTCCCTTTTAAAGAGGCTAGGGAAGCCCTCCCATCAGAAACAGTACAATTTCAATACCTACAATTGGAATCCTTTGTGGAGAGACAGAAAAATACCCTTAGACTGATGAGGAATTTATTGCCATTTGAAGAGCTATGTGTCTCCGCGTCCGCCACGTCTAAGACAGTGTCATTGATTTATAAATTATTGATATCTGGCGACGAGGAGTGTCGCCCAGAATACCTCTCAGGTTGGGAAAGGGAATTAGAGAATTCTTTCACACCCGAAGAGGTTTCTATGGCCTTACATATGACACACAAGACTTCCATCTCTTGCAAAATACAAGAGAGGAACTTCAAAATTTTGGCTAGATGGTACCTTGTACCTGCTAAATTAACTTTAATGTATCCAAGTCGTAGTGATCTCTGTTGGAGATGTGGTGGGGGCAGAGGCACTATGCTACACATATGGTGGGATTGTCCTATAGTTAAAAAATTTTGGTCAGATGTGATTGCGGTCATAAACAATATTGTAGATATTCACATAGACAATCGGCCCAAACAGGTCCTGTTATCAATGATCTCAGGACAAATAGGTAAGGTAAAGAATTCATTGGTGGGCTTTCTCCTGACGGCTGCCAGAGCGATAATCGCAAGGAAGTGGAGATCCACCTCAGCTCCTCAAATTTCTGAGTGGGTCGATGAAGTGAATATGATCCTAGGTTGGAAGAATTAGTGTCAGAAGATTTAGATACTGGGAAGAAATTCCAGGATAGATGGAATGCTTGGGGAAAATTTAAAGAATCAGACCAATTTAATTGTTTAATGAGTTCACTCCCCACTAATTACTCAACATAATTGGACTTAAAAGTATGATAATACATAGTAGTGTCCGTCCACACACATCATATAGAGGAACGTCAATATTAATTAATTGATGTCATACATCTTGGAGTTATTGATCGTCGATTTTTTGATTCAATCTACGTCTCTGTGTTGCCAACGACAATTTATAAAGGTATGTCCTGTCTATTATCTATTATAATATGCTACTATAATAAGGAAATAATTATATTGGGTTATTAGCCTTATGAGAACACAACCGCAGTTCCTATCCCTTACCCTTATCCCTCTTTTTGGTTCACGCTTTACCCTCTCCCATTAGAAGATGGCTTCTACTTTCGTCACGTGTAAGATCACTCTAGGGGATAGTTAGAGAGTAACTAAGGATATTTCCTGGAATTACTCCGGGACTTATGATATGAGCTTCCCCTTGACTGAGATATTACAATTAAAAATAGCAATAGATATATTTGTTTTGTTCACTAACATATGCTTCTTTTTCCCCGTACCCTTTTTTTTATTTTGTTTTCCCAATTAATTCACCTTTAATATGTTTATACAGCTTTCTACATTGCTTTATTATTGAGCTTTTTGTTAACCATATATTTCTTTAATAAAAAATCAATTTGTTAGAAAATCAACGGCGTCTCTATTCAATTGTGTGGAGCGCATATCAGGTGGGTTTTCTCTGCCGGCTTAAGAGATACACGTGAAACTAAAGCCGATCCTGGGTGCCTAGGGTGCCTGTCATCCAATCCGCACTGAATTTCATTTCTAGCACATAGCCAAAAAATCGCCCCATTGACTTACATTGGAGTGCAGAAAAGGTCATTTTTTCTCGGTCCCTTTAAGAGGTAGGAGTTAAACAAGCTTAGGTCTGCGGTGCCCAGGGGGGACCCCATCCAGCCCGCACTGAGTTTCATTCCTACCACCTTAGGAAAAAAAGTCATTATTTTGAGGCTTAGAAGTCATTTCTGCAATTCCCATAGAAAATCAACGGCGTCTCTATTCAATTGTGTGGAGCGCATATCAGGTGGGTTTTCTCTGCCGGCTTAAGAGATACACGTGAAACTAAAGCCGATCCTGGGTGCCTAGGGTGCCTGTCATCCAATCCGCACTGAATTTCATTTCTAGCACATAGCCAAAAAATCGCCCCATTGACTTACATTGGAGTGCAGAAAAGGTCATTTTTTCTCGGTCCCTTTAAGAGGTAGGAGTTAAACAAGCTTAGGTCTGCGGTGCCCAGGGGGGACCCCATCCAGCCCGCACTGAGTTTCATTCCTACCACCTTAGGAAAAAAAGTCATTATTTTGAGGCTTAGAAGTCATTTCTGCAATTCCCATAGAAAATCAACGGCGTCTCTATTCAATTGTGTGGAGCGCATATCAGGTGGGTTTTCTCTGCCGGCTTAAGAGATACACGTGAAACTAAAGCCGATCCTGGGTGCCTAGGGTGCCTGTCATCCAATCCGCACTGAATTTCATTTCTAGCACATAGCCAAAAAATCGCCCCATTGACTTACATTGGAGTGCAGAAAAGGTCATTTTTTCTCGGTCCCTTTAAGAGGTAGGAGTTAAACAAGCTTAGGTCTGCGGTGCCCAGGGGGGACCCCATCCAGCCCGCACTGAGTTTCATTCCTACCACCTTAGGAAAAAAAGTCATTATTTTGAGGCTTAGAAGTCATTTCTGCAATTCCCATAGAAAATCAACGGCGTCTCTATTCAATTGTGTGGAGCGCATATCAGGTGGGTTTTCTCTGCCGGCTTAAGAGATACACGTGAAACTAAAGCCGATCCTGGGTGCCTAGGGTGCCTGTCATCCAATCCGCACTGAATTTCATTTCTAGCACATAGCCAAAAAATCGCCCCATTGACTTACATTGGAGTGCAGAAAAGGTCATTTTTTCTCGGTCCCTTTAAGAGGTAGGAGTTAAACAAGCTTAGGTCTGCGGTGCCCAGGGGGGACCCCATCCAGCCCGCACTGAGTTTCATTCCTACCACCTTAGGAAAAAAAGTCATTATTTTGAGGCTTAGAAGTCATTTCTGCAATTCCCATAGAAAATCAACGGCGTCTCTATTCAATTGTGTGGAGCGCATATCAGGTGGGTTTTCTCTGCCGGCTTAAGAGATACACGTGAAACTAAAGCCGATCCTGGGTGCCTAGGGTGCCTGTCATCCAATCCGCACTGAATTTCATTTCTAGCACATAGCCAAAAAATCGCCCCATTGACTTACATTGGAGTGCAGAAAAGGTCATTTTTTCTCGGTCCCTTTAAGAGGTAGGAGTTAAACAAGCTTAGGTCTGCGGTGCCCAGGGGGGACCCCATCCAGCCCGCACTGAGTTTCATTCCTACCACCTTAGGAAAAAAAGTCATTATTTTGAGGCTTAGAAGTCATTTCTGCAATTCCCATAGAAAATCAACGGCGTCTCTATTCAATTGTGTGGAGCGCATATCAGGTGGGTTTTCTCTGCCGGCTTAAGAGATACACGTGAAACTAAAGCCGATCCTGGGTGCCTAGGGTGCCTGTCATCCAATCCGCACTGAATTTCATTTCTAGCACATAGCCAAAAAATCGCCCCATTGACTTACATTGGAGTGCAGAAAAGGTCATTTTTTCTCGGTCCCTTTAAGAGGTAGGAGTTAAACAAGCTTAGGTCTGCGGTGCCCAGGGGGGACCCCATCCAGCCCGCACTGAGTTTCATTCCTACCACCTTAGGAAAAAAAGTCATTATTTTGAGGCTTAGAAGTCATTTCTGCAATTCCCATAGAAAATCAACGGCGTCTCTATTCAATTGTGTGGAGCGCATATCAGGTGGGTTTTCTCTGCCGGCTTAAGAGATACACGTGAAACTAAAGCCGATCCTGGGTGCCTAGGGTGCCTGTCATCCAATCCGCACTGAATTTCATTTCTAGCACATAGCCAAAAAATCGCCCCATTGACTTACATTGGAGTGCAGAAAAGGTCATTTTTTCTCGGTCCCTTTAAGAGGTAGGAGTTAAACAAGCTTAGGTCTGCGGTGCCCAGGGGGGACCCCATCCAGCCCGCACTGAGTTTCATTCCTACCACCTTAGGAAAAAAAGTCATTATTTTGAGGCTTAGAAGTCATTTCTGCAATTCCCATAGAAAATCAACGGCGTCTCTATTCAATTGTGTGGAGCGCATATCAGGTGGGTTTTCTCTGCCGGCTTAAGAGATACACGTGAAACTAAAGCCGATCCTGGGTGCCTAGGGTGCCTGTCATCCAATCCGCACTGAATTTCATTTCTAGCACATAGCCAAAAAATCGCCCCATTGACTTACATTGGAGTGCAGAAAAGGTCATTTTTTCTCGGTCCCTTTAAGAGGTAGGAGTTAAACAAGCTTAGGTCTGCGGTGCCCAGGGGGGACCCCATCCAGCCCGCACTGAGTTTCATTCCTACCACCTTAGGAAAAAAAGTCATTATTTTGAGGCTTAGAAGTCATTTCTGCAATTCCCATAGAAAATCAACGGCGTCTCTATTCAATTGTGTGGAGCGCATATCAGGTGGGTTTTCTCTGCCGGCTTAAGAGATACACGTGAAACTAAAGCCGATCCTGGGTGCCTAGGGTGCCTGTCATCCAATCCGCACTGAATTTCATTTCTAGCACATAGCCAAAAAATCGCCCCATTGACTTACATTGGAGTGCAGAAAAGGTCATTTTTTCTCGGTCCCTTTAAGAGGTAGGAGTTAAACAAGCTTAGGTCTGCGGTGCCCAGGGGGGACCCCATCCAGCCCGCACTGAGTTTCATTCCTACCACCTTAGGAAAAAAAGTCATTATTTTGAGGCTTAGAAGTCATTTCTGCAATTCCCATAGAAAATCAACGGCGTCTCTATTCAATTGTGTGGAGCGCATATCAGGTGGGTTTTCTCTGCCGGCTTAAGAGATACACGTGAAACTAAAGCCGATCCTGGGTGCCTAGGGTGCCTGTCATCCAATCCGCACTGAATTTCATTTCTAGCACATAGCCAAAAAATCGCCCCATTGACTTACATTGGAGTGCAGAAAAGGTCATTTTTTCTCGGTCCCTTTAAGAGGTAGGAGTTAAACAAGCTTAGGTCTGCGGTGCCCAGGGGGGACCCCATCCAGCCCGCACTGAGTTTCATTCCTACCACCTTAGGAAAAAAAGTCATTATTTTGAGGCTTAGAAGTCATTTCTGCAATTCCCATAGAAAATCAACGGCGTCTCTATTCAATTGTGTGGAGCGCATATCAGGTGGGTTTTCTCTGCCGGCTTAAGAGATACACGTGAAACTAAAGCCGATCCTGGGTGCCTAGGGTGCCTGTCATCCAATCCGCACTGAATTTCATTTCTAGCACATAGCCAAAAAATCGCCCCATTGACTTACATTGGAGTGCAGAAAAGGTCATTTTTTCTCGGTCCCTTTAAGAGGTAGGAGTTAAACAAGCTTAGGTCTGCGGTGCCCAGGGGGGACCCCATCCAGCCCGCACTGAGTTTCATTCCTACCACCTTAGGAAAAAAAGTCATTATTTTGAGGCTTAGAAGTCATTTCTGCAATTCCCATAGAAAATCAACGGCGTCTCTATTCAATTGTGTGGAGCGCATATCAGGTGGGTTTTCTCTGCCGGCTTAAGAGATACACGTGAAACTAAAGCCGATCCTGGGTGCCTAGGGTGCCTGTCATCCAATCCGCACTGAATTTCATTTCTAGCACATAGCCAAAAAATCGCCCCATTGACTTACATTGGAGTGCAGAAAAGGTCATTTTTTCTCGGTCCCTTTAAGAGGTAGGAGTTAAACAAGCTTAGGTCTGCGGTGCCCAGGGGGGACCCCATCCAGCCCGCACTGAGTTTCATTCCTACCACCTTAGGAAAAAAAGTCATTATTTTGAGGCTTAGAAGTCATTTCTGCAATTCCCATAGAAAATCAACGGCGTCTCTATTCAATTGTGTGGAGCGCATATCAGGTGGGTTTTCTCTGCCGGCTTAAGAGATACACGTGAAACTAAAGCCGATCCTGGGTGCCTAGGGTGCCTGTCATCCAATCCGCACTGAATTTCATTTCTAGCACATAGCCAAAAAATCGCCCCATTGACTTACATTGGAGTGCAGAAAAGGTCATTTTTTCTCGGTCCCTTTAAGAGGTAGGAGTTAAACAAGCTTAGGTCTGCGGTGCCCAGGGGGGACCCCATCCAGCCCGCACTGAGTTTCATTCCTACCACCTTAGGAAAAAAAGTCATTATTTTGAGGCTTAGAAGTCATTTCTGCAATTCCCATAGAAAATCAACGGCGTCTCTATTCAATTGTGTGGAGCGCATATCAGGTGGGTTTTCTCTGCCGGCTTAAGAGATACACGTGAAACTAAAGCCGATCCTGGGTGCCTAGGGTGCCTGTCATCCAATCCGCACTGAATTTCATTTCTAGCACATAGCCAAAAAATCGCCCCATTGACTTACATTGGAGTGCAGAAAAGGTCATTTTTTCTCGGTCCCTTTAAGAGGTAGGAGTTAAACAAGCTTAGGTCTGCGGTGCCCAGGGGGGACCCCATCCAGCCCGCACTGAGTTTCATTCCTACCACCTTAGGAAAAAAAGTCATTATTTTGAGGCTTAGAAGTCATTTCTGCAATTCCCATAGAAAATCAACGGCGTCTCTATTCAATTGTGTGGAGCGCATATCAGGTGGGTTTTCTCTGCCGGCTTAAGAGATACACGTGAAACTAAAGCCGATCCTGGGTGCCTAGGGTGCCTGTCATCCAATCCGCACTGAATTTCATTTCTAGCACATAGCCAAAAAATCGCCCCATTGACTTACATTGGAGTGCAGAAAAGGTCATTTTTTCTCGGTCCCTTTAAGAGGTAGGAGTTAAACAAGCTTAGGTCTGCGGTGCCCAGGGGGGACCCCATCCAGCCCGCACTGAGTTTCATTCCTACCACCTTAGGAAAAAAAGTCATTATTTTGAGGCTTAGAAGTCATTTCTGCAATTCCCATAGAAAATCAACGGCGTCTCTATTCAATTGTGTGGAGCGCATATCAGGTGGGTTTTCTCTGCCGGCTTAAGAGATACACGTGAAACTAAAGCCGATCCTGGGTGCCTAGGGTGCCTGTCATCCAATCCGCACTGAATTTCATTTCTAGCACATAGCCAAAAAATCGCCCCATTGACTTACATTGGAGTGCAGAAAAGGTCATTTTTTCTCGGTCCCTTTAAGAGGTAGGAGTTAAACAAGCTTAGGTCTGCGGTGCCCAGGGGGGACCCCATCCAGCCCGCACTGAGTTTCATTCCTACCACCTTAGGAAAAAAAGTCATTATTTTGAGGCTTAGAAGTCATTTCTGCAATTCCCATAGAAAATCAACGGCGTCTCTATTCAATTGTGTGGAGCGCATATCAGGTGGGTTTTCTCTGCCGGCTTAAGAGATACACGTGAAACTAAAGCCGATCCTGGGTGCCTAGGGTGCCTGTCATCCAATCCGCACTGAATTTCATTTCTAGCACATAGCCAAAAAATCGCCCCATTGACTTACATTGGAGTGCAGAAAAGGTCATTTTTTCTCGGTCCCTTTAAGAGGTAGGAGTTAAACAAGCTTAGGTCTGCGGTGCCCAGGGGGGACCCCATCCAGCCCGCACTGAGTTTCATTCCTACCACCTTAGGAAAAAAAGTCATTATTTTGAGGCTTAGAAGTCATTTCTGCAATTCCCATAGAAAATCAACGGCGTCTCTATTCAATTGTGTGGAGCGCATATCAGGTGGGTTTTCTCTGCCGGCTTAAGAGATACACGTGAAACTAAAGCCGATCCTGGGTGCCTAGGGTGCCTGTCATCCAATCCGCACTGAATTTCATTTCTAGCACATAGCCAAAAAATCGCCCCATTGACTTACATTGGAGTGCAGAAAAGGTCATTTTTTCTCGGTCCCTTTAAGAGGTAGGAGTTAAACAAGCTTAGGTCTGCGGTGCCCAGGGGGGACCCCATCCAGCCCGCACTGAGTTTCATTCCTACCACCTTAGGAAAAAAAGTCATTATTTTGAGGCTTAGAAGTCATTTCTGCAATTCCCATAGAAAATCAACGGCGTCTCTATTCAATTGTGTGGAGCGCATATCAGGTGGGTTTTCTCTGCCGGCTTAAGAGATACACGTGAAACTAAAGCCGATCCTGGGTGCCTAGGGTGCCTGTCATCCAATCCGCACTGAATTTCATTTCTAGCACATAGCCAAAAAATCGCCCCATTGACTTACATTGGAGTGCAGAAAAGGTCATTTTTTCTCGGTCCCTTTAAGAGGTAGGAGTTAAACAAGCTTAGGTCTGCGGTGCCCAGGGGGGACCCCATCCAGCCCGCACTGAGTTTCATTCCTACCACCTTAGGAAAAAAAGTCATTATTTTGAGGCTTAGAAGTCATTTCTGCAATTCCCATAGAAAATCAACGGCGTCTCTATTCAATTGTGTGGAGCGCATATCAGGTGGGTTTTCTCTGCCGGCTTAAGAGATACACGTGAAACTAAAGCCGATCCTGGGTGCCTAGGGTGCCTGTCATCCAATCCGCACTGAATTTCATTTCTAGCACATAGCCAAAAAATCGCCCCATTGACTTACATTGGAGTGCAGAAAAGGTCATTTTTTCTCGGTCCCTTTAAGAGGTAGGAGTTAAACAAGCTTAGGTCTGCGGTGCCCAGGGGGGACCCCATCCAGCCCGCACTGAGTTTCATTCCTACCACCTTAGGAAAAAAAGTCATTATTTTGAGGCTTAGAAGTCATTTCTGCAATTCCCATAGAAAATCAACGGCGTCTCTATTCAATTGTGTGGAGCGCATATCAGGTGGGTTTTCTCTGCCGGCTTAAGAGATACACGTGAAACTAAAGCCGATCCTGGGTGCCTAGGGTGCCTGTCATCCAATCCGCACTGAATTTCATTTCTAGCACATAGCCAAAAAATCGCCCCATTGACTTACATTGGAGTGCAGAAAAGGTCATTTTTTCTCGGTCCCTTTAAGAGGTAGGAGTTAAACAAGCTTAGGTCTGCGGTGCCCAGGGGGGACCCCATCCAGCCCGCACTGAGTTTCATTCCTACCACCTTAGGAAAAAAAGTCATTATTTTGAGGCTTAGAAGTCATTTCTGCAATTCCCATAGAAAATCAACGGCGTCTCTATTCAATTGTGTGGAGCGCATATCAGGTGGGTTTTCTCTGCCGGCTTAAGAGATACACGTGAAACTAAAGCCGATCCTGGGTGCCTAGGGTGCCTGTCATCCAATCCGCACTGAATTTCATTTCTAGCACATAGCCAAAAAATCGCCCCATTGACTTACATTGGAGTGCAGAAAAGGTCATTTTTTCTCGGTCCCTTTAAGAGGTAGGAGTTAAACAAGCTTAGGTCTGCGGTGCCCAGGGGGGACCCCATCCAGCCCGCACTGAGTTTCATTCCTACCACCTTAGGAAAAAAAGTCATTATTTTGAGGCTTAGAAGTCATTTCTGCAATTCCCATAGAAAATCAACGGCGTCTCTATTCAATTGTGTGGAGCGCATATCAGGTGGGTTTTCTCTGCCGGCTTAAGAGATACACGTGAAACTAAAGCCGATCCTGGGTGCCTAGGGTGCCTGTCATCCAATCCGCACTGAATTTCATTTCTAGCACATAGCCAAAAAATCGCCCCATTGACTTACATTGGAGTGCAGAAAAGGTCATTTTTTCTCGGTCCCTTTAAGAGGTAGGAGTTAAACAAGCTTAGGTCTGCGGTGCCCAGGGGGGACCCCATCCAGCCCGCACTGAGTTTCATTCCTACCACCTTAGGAAAAAAAGTCATTATTTTGAGGCTTAGAAGTCATTTCTGCAATTCCCATAGAAAATCAACGGCGTCTCTATTCAATTGTGTGGAGCGCATATCAGGTGGGTTTTCTCTGCCGGCTTAAGAGATACACGTGAAACTAAAGCCGATCCTGGGTGCCTAGGGTGCCTGTCATCCAATCCGCACTGAATTTCATTTCTAGCACATAGCCAAAAAATCGCCCCATTGACTTACATTGGAGTGCAGAAAAGGTCATTTTTTCTCGGTCCCTTTAAGAGGTAGGAGTTAAACAAGCTTAGGTCTGCGGTGCCCAGGGGGGACCCCATCCAGCCCGCACTGAGTTTCATTCCTACCACCTTAGGAAAAAAAGTCATTATTTTGAGGCTTAGAAGTCATTTCTGCAATTCCCATAGAAAATCAACGGCGTCTCTATTCAATTGTGTGGAGCGCATATCAGGTGGGTTTTCTCTGCCGGCTTAAGAGATACACGTGAAACTAAAGCCGATCCTGGGTGCCTAGGGTGCCTGTCATCCAATCCGCACTGAATTTCATTTCTAGCACATAGCCAAAAAATCGCCCCATTGACTTACATTGGAGTGCAGAAAAGGTCATTTTTTCTCGGTCCCTTTAAGAGGTAGGAGTTAAACAAGCTTAGGTCTGCGGTGCCCAGGGGGGACCCCATCCAGCCCGCACTGAGTTTCATTCCTACCACCTTAGGAAAAAAAGTCATTATTTTGAGGCTTAGAAGTCATTTCTGCAATTCCCATAGAAAATCAACGGCGTCTCTATTCAATTGTGTGGAGCGCATATCAGGTGGGTTTTCTCTGCCGGCTTAAGAGATACACGTGAAACTAAAGCCGATCCTGGGTGCCTAGGGTGCCTGTCATCCAATCCGCACTGAATTTCATTTCTAGCACATAGCCAAAAAATCGCCCCATTGACTTACATTGGAGTGCAGAAAAGGTCATTTTTTCTCGGTCCCTTTAAGAGGTAGGAGTTAAACAAGCTTAGGTCTGCGGTGCCCAGGGGGGACCCCATCCAGCCCGCACTGAGTTTCATTCCTACCACCTTAGGAAAAAAAGTCATTATTTTGAGGCTTAGAAGTCATTTCTGCAATTCCCATAGAAAATCAACGGCGTCTCTATTCAATTGTGTGGAGCGCATATCAGGTGGGTTTTCTCTGCCGGCTTAAGAGATACACGTGAAACTAAAGCCGATCCTGGGTGCCTAGGGTGCCTGTCATCCAATCCGCACTGAATTTCATTTCTAGCACATAGCCAAAAAATCGCCCCATTGACTTACATTGGAGTGCAGAAAAGGTCATTTTTTCTCGGTCCCTTTAAGAGGTAGGAGTTAAACAAGCTTAGGTCTGCGGTGCCCAGGGGGGACCCCATCCAGCCCGCACTGAGTTTCATTCCTACCACCTTAGGAAAAAAAGTCATTATTTTGAGGCTTAGAAGTCATTTCTGCAATTCCCATAGAAAATCAACGGCGTCTCTATTCAATTGTGTGGAGCGCATATCAGGTGGGTTTTCTCTGCCGGCTTAAGAGATACACGTGAAACTAAAGCCGATCCTGGGTGCCTAGGGTGCCTGTCATCCAATCCGCACTGAATTTCATTTCTAGCACATAGCCAAAAAATCGCCCCATTGACTTACATTGGAGTGCAGAAAAGGTCATTTTTTCTCGGTCCCTTTAAGAGGTAGGAGTTAAACAAGCTTAGGTCTGCGGTGCCCAGGGGGGACCCCATCCAGCCCGCACTGAGTTTCATTCCTACCACCTTAGGAAAAAAAGTCATTATTTTGAGGCTTAGAAGTCATTTCTGCAATTCCCATAGAAAATCAACGGCGTCTCTATTCAATTGTGTGGAGCGCATATCAGGTGGGTTTTCTCTGCCGGCTTAAGAGATACACGTGAAACTAAAGCCGATCCTGGGTGCCTAGGGTGCCTGTCATCCAATCCGCACTGAATTTCATTTCTAGCACATAGCCAAAAAATCGCCCCATTGACTTACATTGGAGTGCAGAAAAGGTCATTTTTTCTCGGTCCCTTTAAGAGGTAGGAGTTAAACAAGCTTAGGTCTGCGGTGCCCAGGGGGGACCCCATCCAGCCCGCACTGAGTTTCATTCCTACCACCTTAGGAAAAAAAGTCATTATTTTGAGGCTTAGAAGTCATTTCTGCAATTCCCATAGAAAATCAACGGCGTCTCTATTCAATTGTGTGGAGCGCATATCAGGTGGGTTTTCTCTGCCGGCTTAAGAGATACACGTGAAACTAAAGCCGATCCTGGGTGCCTAGGGTGCCTGTCATCCAATCCGCACTGAATTTCATTTCTAGCACATAGCCAAAAAATCGCCCCATTGACTTACATTGGAGTGCAGAAAAGGTCATTTTTTCTCGGTCCCTTTAAGAGGTAGGAGTTAAACAAGCTTAGGTCTGCGGTGCCCAGGGGGGACCCCATCCAGCCCGCACTGAGTTTCATTCCTACCACCTTAGGAAAAAAAGTCATTATTTTGAGGCTTAGAAGTCATTTCTGCAATTCCCATAGAAAATCAACGGCGTCTCTATTCAATTGTGTGGAGCGCATATCAGGTGGGTTTTCTCTGCCGGCTTAAGAGATACACGTGAAACTAAAGCCGATCCTGGGTGCCTAGGGTGCCTGTCATCCAATCCGCACTGAATTTCATTTCTAGCACATAGCCAAAAAATCGCCCCATTGACTTACATTGGAGTGCAGAAAAGGTCATTTTTTCTCGGTCCCTTTAAGAGGTAGGAGTTAAACAAGCTTAGGTCTGCGGTGCCCAGGGGGGACCCCATCCAGCCCGCACTGAGTTTCATTCCTACCACCTTAGGAAAAAAAGTCATTATTTTGAGGCTTAGAAGTCATTTCTGCAATTCCCATAGAAAATCAACGGCGTCTCTATTCAATTGTGTGGAGCGCATATCAGGTGGGTTTTCTCTGCCGGCTTAAGAGATACACGTGAAACTAAAGCCGATCCTGGGTGCCTAGGGTGCCTGTCATCCAATCCGCACTGAATTTCATTTCTAGCACATAGCCAAAAAATCGCCCCATTGACTTACATTGGAGTGCAGAAAAGGTCATTTTTTCTCGGTCCCTTTAAGAGGTAGGAGTTAAACAAGCTTAGGTCTGCGGTGCCCAGGGGGGACCCCATCCAGCCCGCACTGAGTTTCATTCCTACCACCTTAGGAAAAAAAGTCATTATTTTGAGGCTTAGAAGTCATTTCTGCAATTCCCATAGAAAATCAACGGCGTCTCTATTCAATTGTGTGGAGCGCATATCAGGTGGGTTTTCTCTGCCGGCTTAAGAGATACACGTGAAACTAAAGCCGATCCTGGGTGCCTAGGGTGCCTGTCATCCAATCCGCACTGAATTTCATTTCTAGCACATAGCCAAAAAATCGCCCCATTGACTTACATTGGAGTGCAGAAAAGGTCATTTTTTCTCGGTCCCTTTAAGAGGTAGGAGTTAAACAAGCTTAGGTCTGCGGTGCCCAGGGGGGACCCCATCCAGCCCGCACTGAGTTTCATTCCTACCACCTTAGGAAAAAAAGTCATTATTTTGAGGCTTAGAAGTCATTTCTGCAATTCCCATAGAAAATCAACGGCGTCTCTATTCAATTGTGTGGAGCGCATATCAGGTGGGTTTTCTCTGCCGGCTTAAGAGATACACGTGAAACTAAAGCCGATCCTGGGTGCCTAGGGTGCCTGTCATCCAATCCGCACTGAATTTCATTTCTAGCACATAGCCAAAAAATCGCCCCATTGACTTACATTGGAGTGCAGAAAAGGTCATTTTTTCTCGGTCCCTTTAAGAGGTAGGAGTTAAACAAGCTTAGGTCTGCGGTGCCCAGGGGGGACCCCATCCAGCCCGCACTGAGTTTCATTCCTACCACCTTAGGAAAAAAAGTCATTATTTTGAGGCTTAGAAGTCATTTCTGCAATTCCCATAGAAAATCAACGGCGTCTCTATTCAATTGTGTGGAGCGCATATCAGGTGGGTTTTCTCTGCCGGCTTAAGAGATACACGTGAAACTAAAGCCGATCCTGGGTGCCTAGGGTGCCTGTCATCCAATCCGCACTGAATTTCATTTCTAGCACATAGCCAAAAAATCGCCCCATTGACTTACATTGGAGTGCAGAAAAGGTCATTTTTTCTCGGTCCCTTTAAGAGGTAGGAGTTAAACAAGCTTAGGTCTGCGGTGCCCAGGGGGGACCCCATCCAGCCCGCACTGAGTTTCATTCCTACCACCTTAGGAAAAAAAGTCATTATTTTGAGGCTTAGAAGTCATTTCTGCAATTCCCATAGAAAATCAACGGCGTCTCTATTCAATTGTGTGGAGCGCATATCAGGTGGGTTTTCTCTGCCGGCTTAAGAGATACACGTGAAACTAAAGCCGATCCTGGGTGCCTAGGGTGCCTGTCATCCAATCCGCACTGAATTTCATTTCTAGCACATAGCCAAAAAATCGCCCCATTGACTTACATTGGAGTGCAGAAAAGGTCATTTTTTCTCGGTCCCTTTAAGAGGTAGGAGTTAAACAAGCTTAGGTCTGCGGTGCCCAGGGGGGACCCCATCCAGCCCGCACTGAGTTTCATTCCTACCACCTTAGGAAAAAAAGTCATTATTTTGAGGCTTAGAAGTCATTTCTGCAATTCCCATAGAAAATCAACGGCGTCTCTATTCAATTGTGTGGAGCGCATATCAGGTGGGTTTTCTCTGCCGGCTTAAGAGATACACGTGAAACTAAAGCCGATCCTGGGTGCCTAGGGTGCCTGTCATCCAATCCGCACTGAATTTCATTTCTAGCACATAGCCAAAAAATCGCCCCATTGACTTACATTGGAGTGCAGAAAAGGTCATTTTTTCTCGGTCCCTTTAAGAGGTAGGAGTTAAACAAGCTTAGGTCTGCGGTGCCCAGGGGGGACCCCATCCAGCCCGCACTGAGTTTCATTCCTACCACCTTAGGAAAAAAAGTCATTATTTTGAGGCTTAGAAGTCATTTCTGCAATTCCCATAGAAAATCAACGGCGTCTCTATTCAATTGTGTGGAGCGCATATCAGGTGGGTTTTCTCTGCCGGCTTAAGAGATACACGTGAAACTAAAGCCGATCCTGGGTGCCTAGGGTGCCTGTCATCCAATCCGCACTGAATTTCATTTCTAGCACATAGCCAAAAAATCGCCCCATTGACTTACATTGGAGTGCAGAAAAGGTCATTTTTTCTCGGTCCCTTTAAGAGGTAGGAGTTAAACAAGCTTAGGTCTGCGGTGCCCAGGGGGGACCCCATCCAGCCCGCACTGAGTTTCATTCCTACCACCTTAGGAAAAAAAGTCATTATTTTGAGGCTTAGAAGTCATTTCTGCAATTCCCATAGAAAATCAACGGCGTCTCTATTCAATTGTGTGGAGCGCATATCAGGTGGGTTTTCTCTGCCGGCTTAAGAGATACACGTGAAACTAAAGCCGATCCTGGGTGCCTAGGGTGCCTGTCATCCAATCCGCACTGAATTTCATTTCTAGCACATAGCCAAAAAATCGCCCCATTGACTTACATTGGAGTGCAGAAAAGGTCATTTTTTCTCGGTCCCTTTAAGAGGTAGGAGTTAAACAAGCTTAGGTCTGCGGTGCCCAGGGGGGACCCCATCCAGCCCGCACTGAGTTTCATTCCTACCACCTTAGGAAAAAAAGTCATTATTTTGAGGCTTAGAAGTCATTTCTGCAATTCCCATAGAAAATCAACGGCGTCTCTATTCAATTGTGTGGAGCGCATATCAGGTGGGTTTTCTCTGCCGGCTTAAGAGATACACGTGAAACTAAAGCCGATCCTGGGTGCCTAGGGTGCCTGTCATCCAATCCGCACTGAATTTCATTTCTAGCACATAGCCAAAAAATCGCCCCATTGACTTACATTGGAGTGCAGAAAAGGTCATTTTTTCTCGGTCCCTTTAAGAGGTAGGAGTTAAACAAGCTTAGGTCTGCGGTGCCCAGGGGGGACCCCATCCAGCCCGCACTGAGTTTCATTCCTACCACCTTAGGAAAAAAAGTCATTATTTTGAGGCTTAGAAGTCATTTCTGCAATTCCCATAGAAAATCAACGGCGTCTCTATTCAATTGTGTGGAGCGCATATCAGGTGGGTTTTCTCTGCCGGCTTAAGAGATACACGTGAAACTAAAGCCGATCCTGGGTGCCTAGGGTGCCTGTCATCCAATCCGCACTGAATTTCATTTCTAGCACATAGCCAAAAAATCGCCCCATTGACTTACATTGGAGTGCAGAAAAGGTCATTTTTTCTCGGTCCCTTTAAGAGGTAGGAGTTAAACAAGCTTAGGTCTGCGGTGCCCAGGGGGGACCCCATCCAGCCCGCACTGAGTTTCATTCCTACCACCTTAGGAAAAAAAGTCATTATTTTGAGGCTTAGAAGTCATTTCTGCAATTCCCATAGAAAATCAACGGCGTCTCTATTCAATTGTGTGGAGCGCATATCAGGTGGGTTTTCTCTGCCGGCTTAAGAGATACACGTGAAACTAAAGCCGATCCTGGGTGCCTAGGGTGCCTGTCATCCAATCCGCACTGAATTTCATTTCTAGCACATAGCCAAAAAATCGCCCCATTGACTTACATTGGAGTGCAGAAAAGGTCATTTTTTCTCGGTCCCTTTAAGAGGTAGGAGTTAAACAAGCTTAGGTCTGCGGTGCCCAGGGGGGACCCCATCCAGCCCGCACTGAGTTTCATTCCTACCACCTTAGGAAAAAAAGTCATTATTTTGAGGCTTAGAAGTCATTTCTGCAATTCCCATAGAAAATCAACGGCGTCTCTATTCAATTGTGTGGAGCGCATATCAGGTGGGTTTCTCTGCCGGCTTAAGAGATACACGTGAAACTAAAGCCGATCCTGGGTGCCTAGGGTGCCTGTCATCCAATCCGCACTGAATTTCATTTCTAGCACATAGCCAAAAAATCGCCCCATTGACTTACATTGGAGTGCAGAAAAGGTCATTTTTTCTCGGTCCCTTTAAGAGGTAGGAGTTAAACAAGCTTAGGTCTGCGGTGCCCAGGGGGGACCCCATCCAGCCCGCACTGAGTTTCATTCCTACCACCTTAGGAAAAAAAGTCATTATTTTGAGGCTTAGAAGTCATTTCTGCAATTCCCATAGAAAATCAACGGCGTCTCTATTCAATTGTGTGGAGCGCATATCAGGTGGATTTTCTCTGCCGGCTTAAGAGATACACGTGAAACTAAAGCCGATCCTGGGTGCCTAGGGTGCCTGTCATCCAATCCGCACTGAATTTCATTTCTAGCACATAGCCAAAAAATCGCCCCATTGACTTACATTGGAGTGCAGAAAAGGTCATTTTTTCTCGGTCCCTTTAAGAGGTAGGAGTTAAACAAGCTTAGGTCTGCGGTGCCCAGGGGGGACCCCATCCAGCCCGCACTGAGTTTCATTCCTACCACCTTAGGAAAAAAAGTCATTATTTTGAGGCTTAGAAGTCATTTCTGCAATTCCCATAGAAAATCAATGGCGTCTCTATTCAATTGTGTGGAGCGCATATCAGGTGGATTTTCTCTGCCGCCTTAAGAGATACACGTGAAACTAAAGCCGATCCTGGGTGCCTAGGGTGCCTGTCATCCAATCCGCACTGAATTTCATTTCTAGCACATAGCCAAAAATCGCCCCATTGACTTACATTGGAGTGCAGAAAAGGTCATTTTTTCTCGGTCCCTTTAAGAGGTAGGAGTTAAACAAGCTTAGGTCTGCGGTGCCCAGGGGGGACCCCATCCAGCCCGCACTGAGTTTCATTCCTACCACCTTAGGAAAAAAAGTCATTATTTTGAGGCTTAGAAGTCATTTCTGCAATTCCCATAGAAAATCAACGGCGTCTCTATTCAATTGTGTGGAGCGCATATCAGGTGGGTTTTCTCTGCCGGCTTAAGAGATACAATGAAACTAAAGTGCGGATTGGATGACAGGGTGCCTAGGCATCCAATCCGCTTTAGAATTGTATCTCTTAAGCCGGCAGAGAAAACCCACCTGATATGCGCTCCACACAATTGAATTAGAGACGCCATTGATTTTCTATGGGAATTGCAGAAATGACTTCTAAGCCTCAAAATAATGACTTTTTTTCCTAAGGTGGTAGGAATGAAACTCAGTGCGGGCTGGATGGGGTCCCCCCTGGGCACCGCAGACCTAAGCTTGTTTAACTCCTACCTCTTAAAGGGACCGAGAAAAAATGACCTTTTCTGCACTCCAATGTAAGTCAATGGGGCGATTTTTTGGCTATGTGCTAGAAATGAAATTCAGTGCGGATTGGATGACAGGCACCCTAGGCACCCAGGATCGGCTTTAGTTTCACGTGTATCTCTTAAGCCGGCAGAGAAAACCCACCTGATATGCGCTCCACACAATTGAATAGAGACGCCGTTGATTTTCTATGGGAATTGCAGAAATGACTTCTAAGCCTCAAAATAATGACTTTTTTTCCTAAGGTGGTAGGAATGAAACTCAGTGCGGGCTGGATGGGGTCCCCCCTGGGCACCGCAGACCTAAGCTTGTTTAACTCCTACCTCTTAAAGGGACCGAGAAAAAATGACCTTTTCTGCACTCCAATGTAAGTCAATGGGGCGATTTTTTGGCTATGTGCTAGAAATGAAATTCAGTGCGGATTGGATGACAGGCACCCTAGGCACCCAGGATCGGCTTTAGTTTCACGTGTATCTCTTAAGCCGGCAGAGAAAACCCACCTGATATGCGCTCCACACAATTGAATAGAGACGCCGTTGATTTTCTATGGGAATTGCAGAAATGACTTCTAAGCCTCAAAATAATGACTTTTTTTCCTAAGGTGGTAGGAATGAAACTCAGTGCGGGCTGGATGGGGTCCCCCCTGGGCACCGCAGACCTAAGCTTGTTTAACTCCTACCTCTTAAAGGGACCGAGAAAAAATGACCTTTTCTGCACTCCAATGTAAGTCAATGGGGCGATTTTTTGGCTATGTGCTAGAAATGAAATTCAGTGCGGATTGGATGACAGGCACCCTAGGCACCCAGGATCGGCTTTAGTTTCACGTGTATCTCTTAAGCCGGCAGAGAAAACCCACCTGATATGCGCTCCACACAATTGAATAGAGACGCCGTTGATTTTCTATGGGAATTGCAGAAATGACTTCTAAGCCTCAAAATAATGACTTTTTTTCCTAAGGTGGTAGGAATGAAACTCAGTGCGGGCTGGATGGGGTCCCCCCTGGGCACCGCAGACCTAAGCTTGTTTAACTCCTACCTCTTAAAGGGACCGAGAAAAAATGACCTTTTCTGCACTCCAATGTAAGTCAATGGGGCGATTTTTTGGCTATGTGCTAGAAATGAAATTCAGTGCGGATTGGATGACAGGCACCCTAGGCACCCAGGATCGGCTTTAGTTTCACGTGTATCTCTTAAGCCGGCAGAGAAAACCCACCTGATATGCGCTCCACACAATTGAATAGAGACGCCGTTGATTTTCTATGGGAATTGCAGAAATGACTTCTAAGCCTCAAAATAATGACTTTTTTTCCTAAGGTGGTAGGAATGAAACTCAGTGCGGGCTGGATGGGGTCCCCCCTGGGCACCGCAGACCTAAGCTTGTTTAACTCCTACCTCTTAAAGGGACCGAGAAAAAATGACCTTTTCTGCACTCCAATGTAAGTCAATGGGGCGATTTTTTGGCTATGTGCTAGAAATGAAATTCAGTGCGGATTGGATGACAGGCACCCTAGGCACCCAGGATCGGCTTTAGTTTCACGTGTATCTCTTAAGCCGGCAGAGAAAACCCACCTGATATGCGCTCCACACAATTGAATAGAGACGCCGTTGATTTTCTATGGGAATTGCAGAAATGACTTCTAAGCCTCAAAATAATGACTTTTTTTCCTAAGGTGGTAGGAATGAAACTCAGTGCGGGCTGGATGGGGTCCCCCCTGGGCACCGCAGACCTAAGCTTGTTTAACTCCTACCTCTTAAAGGGACCGAGAAAAAATGACCTTTTCTGCACTCCAATGTAAGTCAATGGGGCGATTTTTTGGCTATGTGCTAGAAATGAAATTCAGTGCGGATTGGATGACAGGCACCCTAGGCACCCAGGATCGGCTTTAGTTTCACGTGTATCTCTTAAGCCGGCAGAGAAAACCCACCTGATATGCGCTCCACACAATTGAATAGAGACGCCGTTGATTTTCTATGGGAATTGCAGAAATGACTTCTAAGCCTCAAAATAATGACTTTTTTTCCTAAGGTGGTAGGAATGAAACTCAGTGCGGGCTGGATGGGGTCCCCCCTGGGCACCGCAGACCTAAGCTTGTTTAACTCCTACCTCTTAAAGGGACCGAGAAAAAATGACCTTTTCTGCACTCCAATGTAAGTCAATGGGGCGATTTTTTGGCTATGTGCTAGAAATGAAATTCAGTGCGGATTGGATGACAGGCACCCTAGGCACCCAGGATCGGCTTTAGTTTCACGTGTATCTCTTAAGCCGGCAGAGAAAACCCACCTGATATGCGCTCCACACAATTGAATAGAGACGCCGTTGATTTTCTATGGGAATTGCAGAAATGACTTCTAAGCCTCAAAATAATGACTTTTTTTCCTAAGGTGGTAGGAATGAAACTCAGTGCGGGCTGGATGGGGTCCCCCCTGGGCACCGCAGACCTAAGCTTGTTTAACTCCTACCTCTTAAAGGGACCGAGAAAAAATGACCTTTTCTGCACTCCAATGTAAGTCAATGGGGCGATTTTTTGGCTATGTGCTAGAAATGAAATTCAGTGCGGATTGGATGACAGGCACCCTAGGCACCCAGGATCGGCTTTAGTTTCACGTGTATCTCTTAAGCCGGCAGAGAAAACCCACCTGATATGCGCTCCACACAATTGAATAGAGACGCCGTTGATTTTCTATGGGAATTGCAGAAATGACTTCTAAGCCTCAAAATAATGACTTTTTTTCCTAAGGTGGTAGGAATGAAACTCAGTGCGGGCTGGATGGGGTCCCCCCTGGGCACCGCAGACCTAAGCTTGTTTAACTCCTACCTCTTAAAGGGACCGAGAAAAAATGACCTTTTCTGCACTCCAATGTAAGTCAATGGGGCGATTTTTTGGCTATGTGCTAGAAATGAAATTCAGTGCGGATTGGATGACAGGCACCCTAGGCACCCAGGATCGGCTTTAGTTTCACGTGTATCTCTTAAGCCGGCAGAGAAAACCCACCTGATATGCGCTCCACACAATTGAATAGAGACGCCGTTGATTTTCTATGGGAATTGCAGAAATGACTTCTAAGCCTCAAAATAATGACTTTTTTTCCTAAGGTGGTAGGAATGAAACTCAGTGCGGGCTGGATGGGGTCCCCCCTGGGCACCGCAGACCTAAGCTTGTTTAACTCCTACCTCTTAAAGGGACCGAGAAAAAATGACCTTTTCTGCACTCCAATGTAAGTCAATGGGGCGATTTTTTGGCTATGTGCTAGAAATGAAATTCAGTGCGGATTGGATGACAGGCACCCTAGGCACCCAGGATCGGCTTTAGTTTCACGTGTATCTCTTAAGCCGGCAGAGAAAACCCACCTGATATGCGCTCCACACAATTGAATAGAGACGCCGTTGATTTTCTATGGGAATTGCAGAAATGACTTCTAAGCCTCAAAATAATGACTTTTTTTCCTAAGGTGGTAGGAATGAAACTCAGTGCGGGCTGGATGGGGTCCCCCCTGGGCACCGCAGACCTAAGCTTGTTTAACTCCTACCTCTTAAAGGGACCGAGAAAAAATGACCTTTTCTGCACTCCAATGTAAGTCAATGGGGCGATTTTTTGGCTATGTGCTAGAAATGAAATTCAGTGCGGATTGGATGACAGGCACCCTAGGCACCCAGGATCGGCTTTAGTTTCACGTGTATCTCTTAAGCCGGCAGAGAAAACCCACCTGATATGCGCTCCACACAATTGAATAGAGACGCCGTTGATTTTCTATGGGAATTGCAGAAATGACTTCTAAGCCTCAAAATAATGACTTTTTTTCCTAAGGTGGTAGGAATGAAACTCAGTGCGGGCTGGATGGGGTCCCCCCTGGGCACCGCAGACCTAAGCTTGTTTAACTCCTACCTCTTAAAGGGACCGAGAAAAAATGACCTTTTCTGCACTCCAATGTAAGTCAATGGGGCGATTTTTTGGCTATGTGCTAGAAATGAAATTCAGTGCGGATTGGATGACAGGCACCCTAGGCACCCAGGATCGGCTTTAGTTTCACGTGTATCTCTTAAGCCGGCAGAGAAAACCCACCTGATATGCGCTCCACACAATTGAATAGAGACGCCGTTGATTTTCTATGGGAATTGCAGAAATGACTTCTAAGCCTCAAAATAATGACTTTTTTTCCTAAGGTGGTAGGAATGAAACTCAGTGCGGGCTGGATGGGGTCCCCCCTGGGCACCGCAGACCTAAGCTTGTTTAACTCCTACCTCTTAAAGGGACCGAGAAAAAATGACCTTTTCTGCACTCCAATGTAAGTCAATGGGGCGATTTTTTGGCTATGTGCTAGAAATGAAATTCAGTGCGGATTGGATGACAGGCACCCTAGGCACCCAGGATCGGCTTTAGTTTCACGTGTATCTCTTAAGCCGGCAGAGAAAACCCACCTGATATGCGCTCCACACAATTGAATAGAGACGCCGTTGATTTTCTATGGGAATTGCAGAAATGACTTCTAAGCCTCAAAATAATGACTTTTTTTCCTAAGGTGGTAGGAATGAAACTCAGTGCGGGCTGGATGGGGTCCCCCCTGGGCACCGCAGACCTAAGCTTGTTTAACTCCTACCTCTTAAAGGGACCGAGAAAAAATGACCTTTTCTGCACTCCAATGTAAGTCAATGGGGCGATTTTTTGGCTATGTGCTAGAAATGAAATTCAGTGCGGATTGGATGACAGGCACCCTAGGCACCCAGGATCGGCTTTAGTTTCACGTGTATCTCTTAAGCCGGCAGAGAAAACCCACCTGATATGCGCTCCACACAATTGAATAGAGACGCCGTTGATTTTCTATGGGAATTGCAGAAATGACTTCTAAGCCTCAAAATAATGACTTTTTTTCCTAAGGTGGTAGGAATGAAACTCAGTGCGGGCTGGATGGGGTCCCCCCTGGGCACCGCAGACCTAAGCTTGTTTAACTCCTACCTCTTAAAGGGACCGAGAAAAAATGACCTTTTCTGCACTCCAATGTAAGTCAATGGGGCGATTTTTTGGCTATGTGCTAGAAATGAAATTCAGTGCGGATTGGATGACAGGCACCCTAGGCACCCAGGATCGGCTTTAGTTTCACGTGTATCTCTTAAGCCGGCAGAGAAAACCCACCTGATATGCGCTCCACACAATTGAATAGAGACGCCGTTGATTTTCTATGGGAATTGCAGAAATGACTTCTAAGCCTCAAAATAATGACTTTTTTTCCTAAGGTGGTAGGAATGAAACTCAGTGCGGGCTGGATGGGGTCCCCCCTGGGCACCGCAGACCTAAGCTTGTTTAACTCCTACCTCTTAAAGGGACCGAGAAAAAATGACCTTTTCTGCACTCCAATGTAAGTCAATGGGGCGATTTTTTGGCTATGTGCTAGAAATGAAATTCAGTGCGGATTGGATGACAGGCACCCTAGGCACCCAGGATCGGCTTTAGTTTCACGTGTATCTCTTAAGCCGGCAGAGAAAACCCACCTGATATGCGCTCCACACAATTGAATAGAGACGCCGTTGATTTTCTATGGGAATTGCAGAAATGACTTCTAAGCCTCAAAATAATGACTTTTTTTCCTAAGGTGGTAGGAATGAAACTCAGTGCGGGCTGGATGGGGTCCCCCCTGGGCACCGCAGACCTAAGCTTGTTTAACTCCTACCTCTTAAAGGGACCGAGAAAAAATGACCTTTTCTGCACTCCAATGTAAGTCAATGGGGCGATTTTTTGGCTATGTGCTAGAAATGAAATTCAGTGCGGATTGGATGACAGGCACCCTAGGCACCCAGGATCGGCTTTAGTTTCACGTGTATCTCTTAAGCCGGCAGAGAAAACCCACCTGATATGCGCTCCACACAATTGAATAGAGACGCCGTTGATTTTCTATGGGAATTGCAGAAATGACTTCTAAGCCTCAAAATAATGACTTTTTTTCCTAAGGTGGTAGGAATGAAACTCAGTGCGGGCTGGATGGGGTCCCCCTGGGCACCGCAGACCTAAGCTTGTTTAACTCCTACCTCTTAAAGGGACCGAGAAAAAATGACCTTTTCTGCACTCCAATGTAAGTCAATGGGGCGATTTTTTGGCTATGTGCTAGAAATGAAATTCAGTGCGGATTGGATGACAGGCACCCTAGGCACCCAGGATCGGCTTTAGTTTCACGTGTATCTCTTAAGCCGGCAGAGAAAACCCACCTGATATGCGCTCCACACAATTGAATAGAGACGCCGTTGATTTTCTATGGGAATTGCAGAAATGACTTCTAAGCCTCAAAATAATGACTTTTTTTCCTAAGGTGGTAGGAATGAAACTCAGTGCGGGCTGGATGGGGTCCCCCCTGGGCACCGCAGACCTAAGCTTGTTTAACTCCTACCTCTTAAAGGGACCGAGAAAAAATGACCTTTTCTGCACTCCAATGTAAGTCAATGGGGCGATTTTTTGGCTATGTGCTAGAAATGAAATTCAGTGCGGATTGGATGACAGGCACCCTAGGCACCCAGGATCGGCTTTAGTTTCACGTGTATCTCTTAAGCCGGCAGAGAAAACCCACCTGATATGCGCTCCACACAATTGAATAGAGACGCCGTTGATTTTCTATGGGAATTGCAGAAATGACTTCTAAGCCTCAAAATAATGACTTTTTTTCCTAAGGTGGTAGGAATGAAACTCAGTGCGGGCTGGATGGGGTCCCCCCTGGGCACCGCAGACCTAAGCTTGTTTAACTCCTACCTCTTAAAGGGACCGAGAAAAAATGACCTTTTCTGCACTCCAATGTAAGTCAATGGGGCGATTTTTTGGCTATGTGCTAGAAATGAAATTCAGTGCGGATTGGATGACAGGCACCCTAGGCACCCAGGATCGGCTTTAGTTTCACGTGTATCTCTTAAGCCGGCAGAGAAAACCCACCTGATATGCGCTCCACACAATTGAATAGAGACGCCGTTGATTTTCTATGGGAATTGCAGAAATGACTTCTAAGCCTCAAAATAATGACTTTTTTTCCTAAGGTGGTAGGAATGAAACTCAGTGCGGGCTGGATGGGGTCCCCCCTGGGCACCGCAGACCTAAGCTTGTTTAACTCCTACCTCTTAAAGGGACCGAGAAAAAATGACCTTTTCTGCACTCCAATGTAAGTCAATGGGGCGATTTTTTGGCTATGTGCTAGAAATGAAATTCAGTGCGGATTGGATGACAGGCACCCTAGGCACCCAGGATCGGCTTTAGTTTCACGTGTATCTCTTAAGCCGGCAGAGAAAACCCACCTGATATGCGCTCCACACAATTGAATAGAGACGCCGTTGATTTTCTATGGGAATTGCAGAAATGACTTCTAAGCCTCAAAATAATGACTTTTTTTCCTAAGGTGGTAGGAATGAAACTCAGTGCGGGCTGGATGGGGTCCCCCCTGGGCACCGCAGACCTAAGCTTGTTTAACTCCTACCTCTTAAAGGGACCGAGAAAAAATGACCTTTTCTGCACTCCAATGTAAGTCAATGGGGCGATTTTTTGGCTATGTGCTAGAAATGAAATTCAGTGCGGATTGGATGACAGGCACCCTAGGCACCCAGGATCGGCTTTAGTTTCACGTGTATCTCTTAAGCCGGCAGAGAAAACCCACCTGATATGCGCTCCACACAATTGAATAGAGACGCCGTTGATTTTCTATGGGAATTGCAGAAATGACTTCTAAGCCTCAAAATAATGACTTTTTTTCCTAAGGTGGTAGGAATGAAACTCAGTGCGGGCTGGATGGGGTCCCCCCTGGGCACCGCAGACCTAAGCTTGTTTAACTCCTACCTCTTAAAGGGACCGAGAAAAAATGACCTTTTCTGCACTCCAATGTAAGTCAATGGGGCGATTTTTTGGCTATGTGCTAGAAATGAAATTCAGTGCGGATTGGATGACAGGCACCCTAGGCACCCAGGATCGGCTTTAGTTTCACGTGTATCTCTTAAGCCGGCAGAGAAAACCCACCTGATATGCGCTCCACACAATTGAATAGAGACGCCGTTGATTTTCTATGGGAATTGCAGAAATGACTTCTAAGCCTCAAAATAATGACTTTTTTTCCTAAGGTGGTAGGAATGAAACTCAGTGCGGGCTGGATGGGGTCCCCCCTGGGCACCGCAGACCTAAGCTTGTTTAACTCCTACCTCTTAAAGGGACCGAGAAAAAATGACCTTTTCTGCACTCCAATGTAAGTCAATGGGGCGATTTTTTGGCTATGTGCTAGAAATGAAATTCAGTGCGGATTGGATGACAGGCACCCTAGGCACCCAGGATCGGCTTTAGTTTCACGTGTATCTCTTAAGCCGGCAGAGAAAACCCACCTGATATGCGCTCCACACAATTGAATAGAGACGCCGTTGATTTTCTATGGGAATTGCAGAAATGACTTCTAAGCCTCAAAATAATGACTTTTTTTCCTAAGGTGGTAGGAATGAAACTCAGTGCGGGCTGGATGGGGTCCCCCCTGGGCACCGCAGACCTAAGCTTGTTTAACTCCTACCTCTTAAAGGGACCGAGAAAAAATGACCTTTTCTGCACTCCAATGTAAGTCAATGGGGCGATTTTTTGGCTATGTGCTAGAAATGAAATTCAGTGCGGATTGGATGACAGGCACCCTAGGCACCCAGGATCGGCTTTAGTTTCACGTGTATCTCTTAAGCCGGCAGAGAAAACCCACCTGATATGCGCTCCACACAATTGAATAGAGACGCCGTTGATTTTCTATGGGAATTGCAGAAATGACTTCTAAGCCTCAAAATAATGACTTTTTTTCCTAAGGTGGTAGGAATGAAACTCAGTGCGGGCTGGATGGGGTCCCCCCTGGGCACCGCAGACCTAAGCTTGTTTAACTCCTACCTCTTAAAGGGACCGAGAAAAAATGACCTTTTCTGCACTCCAATGTAAGTCAATGGGGCGATTTTTTGGCTATGTGCTAGAAATGAAATTCAGTGCGGATTGGATGACAGGCACCCTAGGCACCCAGGATCGGCTTTAGTTTCACGTGTATCTCTTAAGCCGGCAGAGAAAACCCACCTGATATGCGCTCCACACAATTGAATAGAGACGCCGTTGATTTTCTATGGGAATTGCAGAAATGACTTCTAAGCCTCAAAATAATGACTTTTTTTCCTAAGGTGGTAGGAATGAAACTCAGTGCGGGCTGGATGGGGTCCCCCCTGGGCACCGCAGACCTAAGCTTGTTTAACTCCTACCTCTTAAAGGGACCGAGAAAAAATGACCTTTTCTGCACTCCAATGTAAGTCAATGGGGCGATTTTTTGGCTATGTGCTAGAAATGAAATTCAGTGCGGATTGGATGACAGGCACCCTAGGCACCCAGGATCGGCTTTAGTTTCACGTGTATCTCTTAAGCCGGCAGAGAAAACCCACCTGATATGCGCTCCACACAATTGAATAGAGACGCCGTTGATTTTCTATGGGAATTGCAGAAATGACTTCT
Source organism: Dendropsophus ebraccatus (assembly GCF_027789765.1). Lineage (NCBI taxonomy): Eukaryota > Metazoa > Chordata > Amphibia > Anura > Hylidae > Dendropsophus > Dendropsophus ebraccatus. The sequence continues at coordinate 41,081 of NW_027208799.1, forward strand.
AAGCCTCAAAATAATGACTTTTTTTCCTAAGGTGGTAGGAATGAAACTCAGTGCGGGCTGGATGGGGTCCCCCCTGGGCACCGCAGACCTAAGCTTGTTTAACTCCTACCTCTTAAAGGGACCGAGAAAAAATGACCTTTTCTGCACTCCAATGTAAGTCAATGGGGCGATTTTTTGGCTATGTGCTAGAAATGAAATTCAGTGCGGATTGGATGACAGGCACCCTAGGCACCCAGGATCGGCTTTAGTTTCACGTGTATCTCTTAAGCCGGCAGAGAAAACCACCTGATATGCGCTCCACACAATTGAATAGAGACGCCGTTGATTTTCTATGGGAATTGCAGAAATGACTTCTAAGCCTCAAAATAATGACTTTTTTTCCTAAGGTGGTAGGAATGAAACTCAGTGCGGGCTGGATGGGGTCCCCCCTGGGCACCGCAGACCTAAGCTTGTTTAACTCCTACCTCTTAAAGGGACCGAGAAAAAATGACCTTTTCTGCACTCCAATGTAAGTCAATGGGGCGATTTTTTGGCTATGTGCTAGAAATGAAATTCAGTGCGGATTGGATGACAGGCACCCTAGGCACCCAGGATCGGCTTTAGTTTCACGTGTATCTCTTAAGCCGGCAGAGAAAACCCACCTGATATGCGCTCCACACAATTGAATAGAGACGCCGTTGATTTTCTATGGGAATTGCAGAAATGACTTCTAAGCCTCAAAATAATGACTTTTTTTCCTAAGGTGGTAGGAATGAAACTCAGTGCGGGCTGGATGGGGTCCCCCCTGGGCACCGCAGACCTAAGCTTGTTTAACTCCTACCTCTTAAAGGGACCGAGAAAAAATGACCTTTTCTGCACTCCAATGTAAGTCAATGGGGCGATTTTTTGGCTATGTGCTAGAAATGAAATTCAGTGCGGATTGGATGACAGGCACCCTAGGCACCCAGGATCGGCTTTAGTTTCACGTGTATCTCTTAAGCCGGCAGAGAAAACCACCTGATATGCGCTCCACACAATTGAATAGAGACGCCATTGATTTTCTATGGGAATTGCAGAAATGACTTCTAAGCCTCAAAATAATGACTTTTTTCCTAAGGTGGTAGGAATGAAACTCAGTGTGGGCTGGATGGGGTCCCCCGGGCACCGCAGACCTAAGCTTGTTTAACTCCTACCTCTTAAAGGGACCGAGAAAAAATGACCTTTTCTGCACTCCAATGTAAGTCAATGGGGCGATTTTTGGCTATGTGCTAGAAATGAAATTCAGTGCGGATTGGATGACAGGCACCCTAGGCACCAGGATCGGCTTTAGTTTCACGTGTATCTCTTAAGTCGGCAGAGAAAACCCACCTGATATGCGCTCCACACAATTGAATAGAGACGCCATTGATTTTCTATGGGAATTGCAGAAATGACTTCTAAGCCTCAAAATAATGACTTTTTTCCTAAGGTGGTAGGAATGAAACTCAGTGCGGGCTGGATGGGGTCCCCCCTGGGCACCGCAGACCTAAGCTTGTTTAACTCCTACCTCTTAAAGGGACCGAGAAAAAATGACCTTTTCTGCACTCCAATGTAAGTCAATGGGGCGATTTTTTGGCTATGTGCTAGAAATGAAATTCAGTGCGGATTGGATGACAGGCACCCTAGGCACCCAGGATCGGCTTTAGTTTCACGTGTATCTCTTAAGCCGGCAGAGAAAACCCACCTGATATGCGCTCCACACAATTGAATAGAGACGCCGTTGATTTTCTATGGGAATTGCAGAAATGACTTCTAAGCCTCAAAATAATGACTTTTTTTCCTAAGGTGGTAGGAATGAAACTCAGTGCGGGCTGGATGGGGTCCCCCTGGGCACCGCAGACCTAAGCTTGTTTAACTCCTACCTCTTAAAGGGACCGAGAAAAAATGACCTTTTCTGCACTCCAATGTAAGTCAATGGGGCGATTTTTTGGCTATGTGCTAGAAATGAAATGCAGTGCGGATTGGATGACAGGCACCCTAGGCACCCAGGATCGGCTTTAGTTTCACGTGTATCTCTTAAGCCGGCAGAGAAAACCCACCTGATATGCGCTCCACACAATTGAATAGAGACGCCATTGATTTCTATGGGAATTGCAGAAATGACTTCTAAGCCTCAAAATAATGACTTTTTTCCTAAGGTGGTAGGAATGAAACTCAGTGCGGGCTGGATGGGGTCCCCCCTGGGCACCGCAGACCTAAGCTTGTTTAACTCCTACCTCTTAAAGGGACCGAGAAAAAATGACCTTTTCTGCACTCCAATGTAAGTCAATGGGGCGATTTTTGGCTATGTGCTAGAAATGAAATTCAGTGCGGATTGGATGACAGGCACCCTAGGCACCCAGGATCGGCTTTAGTTTCACGTGTATCTCTTAAGCCGGCAGAGAAAATCCACCTGATATGCGCTCCACACAATTGAATAGAGACGCCGTTGATTTTCTATGGGAATTGCAGAAATGACTTCTAAGCCTCAAAATAATGACTTTTTTTCCTAAGGTGGTAGGAATGAAACTCAGTGCGGGCTGGATGGGGTCCCCCTGGGCACCGCAGACCTAAGCTTGTTTAACTCCTACCTCTTAAAGGGACCGAGAAAAAATGACCTTTTCTGCACTCCAATGTAAGTCAATGGGGCGATTTTTGGCTATGTGCTAGAAATGAAATTCAGTGCGGATTGGATGACAGGCACCCTAGGCACACCAGGATCGGCTTTAGTTTCACGTGTATCTCTTAAGCCGGCAGAGAAACCCACCTGATATGCGCTCCACACAATTGAATTAGAGACGCCGTTGATTTTCTATGGGAATTGCAGAAATGACTTCTAAGCCTCAAAATAATGAATTTTTTTCCTAAGGTGGTAGGAATGAAACTCAGTGCGGGCTGGATGGGGTCCCCCTGGGCACCGCAGACCTAAGCTTGTTTAACTCCTACCTCTTAAAGGGACCGAGAAAAAATGACCTTTTCTGCACTCCAATGTAAGTCAATGGGGCGATTTTTTGGCTATGTGCTAGAAATGAAATGCAGTGCGGATTGGATGACAGGCACCCTAGGCACCCAGGATCGGCTTTAGTTTCACGTGTATCTCTTAAGCCGGCAGAGAAAACCCACCTGATATGCGCTCCACACAATTGAATAGAGACGCCGTTGGTTTCTATGGGAATTGCAGAAATGACTTCTAAGCCTCAAAATAATGACTTTTTTTCCTAAGGTGGTAGGAATGAAACTCAGTGCGGGCTGGATGGGGTCCCCCCTGGGCACCGCAGACCTAAGCTTGTTTAACTCCTACCTCTTAAAGGGACCGAGAAAAAATGACCTTTCTGCACTCCAATGTAAGTCAATGGGGCGATTTTTGGCTATGTGCTAGAAATGAAATTCAGTGCGGATTGGATGACAGGCACCCTAGGCACCCAGGATCGGCTTTAGTTTCACGTGTATCTCTTAAGCCGGCAGAGAAAATCCACCTGATATGCGCTCCACACAATTGAATAGAGACGCCGTTGATTTTCTATGGGAATTGCAGAAATGACTTCTAAGCCTCAAAATAATGACTTTTTTCCTAAGGTGGTAGGAATGAAACTCAGTGTGGGCTGGATGGGGTCCCCCCTGGGCACCGCAGACCTAAGCTTGTTTAACTCCTACCTCTTAAAGGGACCGAGAAAAAATGACCTTTTCTGCACTCCAATGTAAGTCAATGGGGCGATTTTTTGGCTATGTGCTAGAAATGAAATTCAGTGCGGATTGGATGACAGGCACCCTAGGCACCCAGGATCGGCTTTAGTTTCACGTGTATCTCTTAAGCCGGCAGAGAAAACCCACCTGATATGCGCTCCACACAATGATTAGAGACGCCGTTGATTTTCTATGGGAATTGCAGAAATGACTTCTAAGCCTCAAATAATGACTTTTTTTCCTAAGGTGGTAGGAATGAAACTCAGTGCGGGCTGGATGGGGTCCCCCTGGGCACCGCAGACCTAAGCTTGTTTAACTCCTACCTCTTAAAG
>NW_027208800.1:0-45090 GCF_027789765.1 Dendropsophus ebraccatus
CTCAACCAGAGATGTCCCAGAGAGCACTATGTTAGACTAAAAATATAAACCATTTCCTGCAGGACGCACAGTAGCTAATAAGTATGGGAAGACTTGAGATTTTTTAAATAGAAGTAAATTACAAATCTATATACTTTCTGACACCAGTTGATTTGAAAAAAAAAAAATAAATCTGGACAACCCCTTTAACTCTGGTGATTTGAATTCTAGAAAGACACATCTTTACACCGGATAAAATGTACAGTCATCCTATGTTGGCAAAACCATCTGTTCCCCTGCATAATAGGAGTCTTTGAGGGTCTCTTTCCTGCTTACCATTTTGTATATCAATCTGCAGAACTGTGACTGCTTCTGGTTCCAGACCATAATGTTCCTGCTGTACATTGTACATTTTAATACGATTATATATTGTATAATACAGCTTGGGCCTTGTATAAGCACCATCAGTATCTACAACGGTTCCGCTATTATCACTTGTAAGTGGAGTCTTGACATTAGAGTGGATAGTATAAACAGGTATTTTATTGGGTTCTACGTCCCCTCCTTCCTTTATTCCCAACATACCTGAAAGACACAAATGATTTTCTAGATGCCTTGGATGAAGTTGTATGGCTCCCCGGGTATTCTCTGGCGTCCGTGGACGTGGAGAGCCTCTACACCCGCATCCCTCATGATGCGGGTGTGGAGGCTATTGACCACGCCCTCGGGCGTACGGAGCAATCCATGCCCTTTAGAGATTTCATTAAAGAGGCTTTGCTTTTTGTTTTATGTAACAATTGTTTCTTGTACGAGGGAGATTGGTACCGTCAGGAGACCGGAACTGCGATGGGCACGCCGGTCTTCTGTACGTACGCCAATCTCTTTCTATCTTGTTTGAACATAAATATGCCCATAACCCTTTTATACAAAACATTGTTTCTTTTTTTCGTTTTGTTGACGACATTTTCATTATTTGGAGTGGTTCCCAGAGCAATTTACTGATTTTGTTTCTTTTCTTAACAACATTAACCAGGTTATATGTTTTTTTACCTCTTCTTTTGGGGGTCAATCCTTGGAGTTCCTTGACGTAAAAGTTGACGTCATAGATAATAAGATTTACACTAAAGTCTTCTGTAAAAGTACCGCCTCTAATTCTCTTCTCCACTTTTCTAGTTCCCTCCCTGACACTGTTTAAAAAATCTATTCCTTACAGTCAGATGGTCCGCCTCCGCCGGATCAATAACACGGACGAGGCATTCCACCTGCAAGCAGTAGAACTTAAAACACGCCTCTTGGCTAGAGGTTACCCACAAAATATTATAGACACTGCGTACAAGAAAGCTGCAGCCCGTAGTCGCCCCTCCCTTCGCAAGTCACACAGCCAGACACGTTCTAATAATTATGATGTAACGGGCAAAAGGTTCACATTTGCGTTGCAAAATTCGCCTATGAACCAGTTCATCTGTAATGTAATTTACAAACATTGGTTCCTTTTGGAACAAGACACTGATCTCAGGGATGTGGCTGCGAGAAAGCCGATACTATAGGCGACTCCCTCAAAGCCACCTCCCCTAAAACTAAACAGACCTGGCTACAACGCTCCCTACCTAAGGGCAATAAGAAATGCGGACAATGCCAGTATTGCCCGCAATTGCTCACCAAAGCGTATATTAGACTGGGAGATCAGGAGTGGCTTCATCAAAGAAATGATAACGTGCAAGACAACACATGTCATATACGCCATCATTTGCCCGTCTCCATTTTTACGTGGGTAAAACCAAAAGGGCACTATGGGTCCGATTTAAAGAGCATCTCTACTCCCTTAGAACAGGGAAGGGGGTCCCCCGACTAATAGATCACGTTCGCACAATACATGCTAACGACCCTAAATGTCTGAAATATATTGGGCTTGAAAAGGTTAACCCTCCAAACGATGGCAGCGATTGGTTAAAAACACTTACTAGTGAGAGAAACTTTATGGATTACAAAGTTGAATGCTGTTGGCCCTCTGGGGCTTAATGAGAGAAATGACTTGAACGTACTGCTGCCTTAATGTATTTAGTGTTTTTTTGTTACTTGTTTATAGCAAAAAAGATTTGGATTGTATTCAATTGTTATAAGAGCACCTCCCCTTCCTCTGACGTGTTCACAACCAGACGAAGCCCGACACAGGGCGAAACGTTCATTGCACTAGTGACGCTCCCTGCTTCTACCACCTTCCCCCTTCTCAGCTGAGTGTACCATGTTCCTCTAAATAAAGGATATTCACGACCCCAAGCGGTGAGTGCCAACTTCTGTTCCTCTTTATCAGTATAAACAGGTATATGCTGCTGTATATTATCAGACAATGCTCCATGGTAATTTTTTACAATCGCTGCAGTTACTATGCATGGGAACAAGGTACAGGTCACAGCATTTTTACCCAGTGGTCACATGATCAGCTAGTAAGGCACAATACAAAATAATACTTGCTCTACTTCACCCAACCCATATACGATACAATGAAATAATATTTGTTACCACGACCCCTCCATAACAGTGCAATGATTCAGCAAATGATCGCTATTCTCAGTAAAATATCAGTTACCTGGAGAGAGACATTATAGGGGATCTCTCAGTTCTGGCAGAGAAAAGGTTAAATTGTCAGTGTTATTATGTTCTCTTCAGTGGATAAGGTGAATACAAGTTCTGAGGCTTTCTCCAGACTTACTTGGTGCATAAACTTTTTTACCTTGAAAAAATGCTTAAAAGAACTGCACCTCCGTGATGCATTTTTGTGGTGCCCCCCCCCCCCCCCCCCCAAAAAAAATAATGTGAATCGATTACATACAATTTGTATGTGGCGTTTTTCTCTTTACAAGTGATGTGATTCTTTGATCACGTCATTCAAGGATATTGAAAAATATGAGGGGGAAACACCAGACCACACTTGTTTACACCTGTTTTTTCTTAAGGCCCTATTCCACGGAACAATTATCGTCCGTATTCGGCCGATATCGGCCGCTACGGACGATAATCGTCCTGTGGAATAGAGTGCAACGATCAGCCGACATCGTTCATGTCGGCTGATCGTTGCAGTCGCTTGTTTTTCAACATGTTGAAAACAAGCGACTGATATAGATAGCAGCGATCTGCTGCCGTCGCTCCGTTGAATAGGAGCGTCGGCAGCAGATGCTGCTATATCCTATGGGCTGCCCGGACGATCAGCGATCCCCGGGCAGCCCCCCCGCAGCTCCCCGCCGCCCCCTCCCGCACTCACCCGCTCTCTGCAGCCGCGTTGAATAGCAGCGGCAGCGAGCGAGGAGCAAACGAGCGCTGAGAGCGCTCGTTTGCTCCTCCTAACGACCCGTGTAATAGGCCCTTTAGCTTTTTATTAAAGTCTCCCACACACTCTCGTTTTCACTAGAAGATTGCAGGTATCTACCCATTACATGTATGCCCACAGAAAAGACCGATCAGCCAAAGAACAAAAGATTCCTCGTTTACCAGCTATCTCTGGCCCTTTTACACAGGTCGAGTATTGGCAGTGAGGTTTTCGTGTATAAGGACCCTAACCCACAGCACAGGTGGATGCAGACCATGAATAAAACAGTTTTTTCTAGAGAGATATTGAATCATTGAATACCAATCACAAATCTTGGACTTAAAGGAGAAGTCTGGCAATATTTTTTATTAAAGTATAGTACTTTAATAGTGATTTTTTCCCTGCACTTACTACTGCATCAAGGCTTCACTTCCTGGATAACATGGTGATGTCACGACCCAACTTCCAGAGCTGTGCGGGCTGTGGCTGCTGGAGAGGATGATGACAGGGGGACACTGGGACACAGGGCACTGGAGGGATGCTGAGCATCCCTCTGCCACAGCCCGCACAGCTCTGGGAGTCAGGTCGTGACATCACCATTTTATCCAGGAAGTGAAGCCTTGATGCAGTAGTGAGTGTAGGGGAAAAAGCACTTTATAGGCATTCCAGTAATAAGTGTATATTGGTGATTTGTATAACTTTTTGGGGGCAATACAATACTTCAATAAAAATTTTTGCCGGGCTTCTCCTTTAAAATATTGCACAAACCCCACAAACTCTATCGTATTGTTGATATGTCCCAAAGGGCAGGCAAGCATACATCACTTCACTCACCCATAATGTATCAGTGACTCCCCTGCAAGCAGTCCTGATGTACGTTTCCTTCATAAAGATTACGAAACATATGTCGGGACTGCTTGCAGGGGAGTCACTGATACATTATGGGTGATGAAGTGATAGATTATATATATATATATATATATATATATATATATATATATTATAAATCATGTTTATATATATTGTTTTCCTTTAACCAAGAAGATACATGGAAGTAAGGATTTACAGTTTTTTGGACAAATTGTTCAAAATAAAAAAAAATATATAAAAAATAGCATGATACTATATGGGAATTTGTTAGGAACCGGTGACACCAGACACACAGAGACAGTGAGCCCTAAGCTCAGCCCCGCCCACTGTCCTCTACCTACTTGCCACAATCCGCCCTAAGATGGGGCGAGCAACTGGGCGGCAGTCCCTACACTGGCTAGGTGGGACACAAAGACAAGACAGACAGACAAAACACAATAAAGAATAGTCGACAGTCCGGGTCACAACAATCAGGCAGCACAGTACAAAATCACAATCCTATAATCAGAGTCAACAAACAAGCGATATGGTAAGGGGCAGGCAGCTAGCAAGGATAGTCAGAACACAAAGCAGTAGTCAGGAGATGCAAAGAAACAGAATCCACAAGCAGGCAGAGACTAAGTCAATAACCAGCAATGATATCCAAGACTGAGGTAGTTATATAGGAGGCCAGGGTTCTGATCCAGAACGTAATTGGACCATCCCCCTGATCTCCAAGCACAGACAGCTGAGAACAAAACAGATCCACTGGCAGGAAGACCTGTCAGTCATAGCAGAACCAAAACACAGATTAACCATGACATGGCCAGACAGAACTCAGCAGGTGAAGTCGGGTGTGTCTCCCAACCCAGGTGAGCAATAAACCAGAGTTCACACAGAGCAAAACAAAACACAGAAACAGGATACAAGAAAATCAGTGCCTTCTCGGCCGAACAGCACGAGCAGAGGGACGCATAATGCTCTGCAGAGATACCATCCTGACAGAATTCTAATCCAATGCTCATGGGCATCACAAGTGACCTAGGAATGAGCAGAGACTATCTGCTGAGCTGTTACTCAGCAGGTTATCAGCAACCTTTGTAACAACCCCATAAATGTAGCAGTGTCAGCAGCCCAGGGACATTGCCACACCAAGATTTATATTGCACTAACATAGTCCACCGATCTGTACAACCAGAGGCACAAATACTACAGAGGCACAATATTACATTCTATAGGACAGAGGACCTACTGAACATAAGAGCTTACACTTCACATAAGAAAGTACCCTGCTGACCATGAAAGCTTACACTCTACTTAAGAGATGATAAAGGTGATCAGTAAGGGTTTACACTCAACGTGAGGACCTACCTGACCATAAGAGCTTACACTCCTTCGAGAGAGAACCCTGCTGACCATAAAAGCTTACACTTCACTGGAGAAATGACCCAGCCGACCATAAGAGCTTACACTCCTTCGAGAGAGGACCCCACTGACCATAAGAGCTTACACTCCATAGAGGGAGGACCCCGCTGACCATAAGAGCTTACACTCCATAGAGGGAGGACCCCGCTGACCATAAAAGCTTACACTCCATAGAGGGAGGACCCCGCTGACCATAAGAGCTTACACTCCATATAGAGAGGACCCCACTGACCATAAGAGCTTACACTCCATAGAGGACCCTGCTGACCATAAGAGCTTACACTCCATAGAGAGAGAACCCCGCTGACCATAAGAGCTTACACTCCATAGAGAGAGGACCCCGCTGACCATAAGAGCTTACACTCCACTGGAGAAATGACCCAGCTGACCATAAGAGCTTACACTCCACTGGAGAAATGACCCAGCTGACCATAAGAGCTTACACTCCATAGAGAGAGGACCCCGCTGACCATAAGAGCTTACACTCCACTGGAGAAATGACCCAGCTGACCATAAGAGCTTACACTCCATAGAGAGAGGACCCCGCTGACCATAAGAGCTTACACTCCATAGAGAGAGGACCCCGCTGACCATAAGAGCTTACACTCCATAGAGAGAGGACCCCGCTGACCATAAGAGCTATACACTCCATAGAGAGAGGACCCCGCATGACCAGCTTACACTCCATAGAGAGAGGACCCCGCTGACCATAAGAGCTTACACTCCATAGAGAGAGGACCCCGCTGACCATAAGAGCTTACACTCCATAGAGAGAGGACCCCGCTGACCATAAGAGCTTACACTCCATAGAGAGAGGACTCCGCTGACCATAAGAGCTTACACAGTATGAGTGGCCTCCACTGGCCATAAAGGCTAACACTGCAAAGGAGACAGGACCCCACTGAACATAAGAGCTTACACTCTACAGGACAGAGGACACAATTGATCCTCAAAACTTCTGAAGGGGAAAGGCCCCTGCTGACCAAAGAGCTGCCAAAAGATTTTCTGGAACTTTTTTCGTCTGTTACTGCTCTCCGAGTAATGTGGCAATGTCATTGTGATTCTGCACATTGCACAATAAAGCTCCTGTGTTGCCGCCAGTGTAAAGTTCATTGTAATGTCAGTGTCCTCACCTGATGCCAGGACCCCCAGAGCCAGGGTGCACAGCACAGCTACTCTCAGCAAAGAACCCATCAGTGTGGAATAGGCAGAATCCCAAACACCCCAAGCTATTTCTTCCTAGTGTGGCAGCCTCTCAGGGATGAGACTTACCAAGCAGGGCGGGGCTGTTCCTGGACTTGTGATTGGCTGCTGATGGTGTCAATCATATTACAGCCTGGCCTATTTCAGAACATGTAGATAAGTGTCATCTATAAGAGCAACATCAACAGGGTTACTTTTATACAATGAACATCACACAAGCATTTACTCTGTAGGTGCTGGTAATCAATTGAAAACCTGGTGCACTGCAAGTACCAGCATACATACTGCAGTGACTTTGTGCAATCAGAACTATCTCTATGTCTATGTCTGAATTTATAAAAAATCTATAAGCATGCTGCCGGAACAACCCAATTCAGTAGTAGAAATGAATGCAACAAAAATCTGCCGGCTATTGCACAGCTATTGGTGAAGAAATGAGGGGTGTTTGGCCCCATGAGTTCCTCTGCATATGGGAGCACAGATGAATGGTGTTCAGGAGACATGGCCTCCTAATGTTTTTCACAATTATAAAGGGGAAGCTGATACTAGGATGTTTGGTAAGCTGACTGTGTCAGTCTTTACTGAAGCACTAAAGCATTTTATTCATGAGAGTAATTTCCTTGAAATCTGATTAACTTTCTGACACCAGTTAATTTATTTTTTTTTTTCCTATGGAGTATTTCTTTATTTGTAGGGGCAGGGACATGTGTATTGTTTAGCTGTAACCATCATATGGGACTAGGACTAGGTATATAGCATGTGTAATAGCACACATTCAATTTTGTGTGCATGTGCATTTTAACCCTTTTTTGAAAATGGGCGTCTCTGCTCCTTTATGTCTTCAGAACACAGAAACATTTTAATGACAGTATATATAAACTATTAGATATCTAGAATTCAACATTCAACAGCCCCCATAGAGAATGAATAGAGCGGTAGGTGTGCAAGTACTCTCAGTGTCAGACTGGGCCACTTGAGAGTACTTGAGAAAGGATCAAGATTTTTAGAGCCAAAACATCGTGTTTTTATATGCAATGGCTAAAATAAAGTAACTTTTTTTTTCATGGAATGGATGCTGTCCCCAAACCCTGTTTTATGCTACATTGAGAATGAGGTGTGGGCTGACCTGAGGAAGACTGTGCATCCCTGGGAGGTTCCGCTGTTGCGGTTGGTGGATTTGTTTGTGTTTCTTATATACTTATAGGCTAGGTTCACACTCTGTATCTGTGCGGCTTTTTTTGCGGCAGTAAATCATCGGCCGGATTTTTCCGGTTCATGCGTACGCTGGAAAATATACGATATACGGCTGACCAGTGCACACTATGTATGAATCTACGGCCCTATCGTAAACGGACCCGTAAAAAATGAACAAGACCATTGTTTGCGGCTGGACATGCGGCCGAGGATTGACAGGCGGTCCGTACGGAGTACTTCAAAAATAGCCGGCAATGATGCCGAATGCCGATGCCTCTAATAGTTAATATATTAAATTAATAAAATACATTTTCTTTGTAATAAAGTCCCTTTCGTTGTTCAATAATTTAATTCTAACGAATCCATCAGTGTGCAATTAAATATACTGTTAAAATAAATATATATATATTAAATAAATGTATATTTATTTATATATATATTTATTTTTTGACAGTATATTTAATTGCACACTGATGGATTCGTTTAAATTAAATTATTGAACAACGAAACTGATTTTATTTCAACGAAAATGTGTTTTATTAATTAAATATTAATTAGTACAGGAAGCTCCAGTAAGCCGTTAATTCATATGCCGGCAATATAGCTTTCTGTACTAATCATCACTTTACTTTAATGAAAACATCAAATGTTTCTTCTAATTATGTTATCACAATAGCATTATTAGAAGAAACATTTAGAATTATATGTGCGCTCAGCTGATTGGCTGATCGGCTCAGCGCACATATAATGAGCCGGTCCGCAGTACAGTCACTTCATTGTGCTGCGGACCAGCGAAGAGGACACATCGGGGTGAGTATAGAGCTCTCCCCACCCCCTCCCCTGCACTGCACCCCTCCCAGCAAGGAAGGGGGGTCACTTAACCCCTTCCTTGCTGGGATGGGTGCAGTCTGACATCAGTCTGGCCCCCAAGGGGTTAAGGGGGATGCAATACATCCTCCCTTAACCCCTTGGAGGCCAGACTGCAAGCAGCGATCTGTAAAGATGCTGCATACTGTAAGGTGCACAACACCGCTCACAATGATGGGTGTTGTGCTCCTGTTTGTGTGTTTTTTTGTGTGTTTCTCCCTTTTTGTTTTTCAGATATCGGTATCCTGGGGATTGTGTCGGATTCCGTGGACTACGTCGATGACCAGCGGTTGTTTGGTGTTTTTTTTTAATAAAATGGTCAATGAGGGGTGTGGGGGTGTTTTTATTTGAATTAAAAAAAAATTTCACTTGTGTCTTGTCTTTATTTCTTTACTTTATAGACTTAGTAGTGGAAGCCGTCTAATAGACGGAATCCATTACTAAGTCGGGGCCTAGTGTTAGCCAGTATAAAATGGCTAACACTAACCCCCCATTATTACCCCAGTACCCAATGCCACCAGGGGTACTGGGAAGAGCCGGGTGCCAGTGGTCCCGGAGCATCAAAATTGGCGCTCCTGGACTGGGCGGCAGCAGGCTGGTAAGATTTAGGCTGGGGAGGCCTAAAACAATGGCTCTTCCCACCCTGGTGTTACCAGGCTGCTGTCGTTTGGTTTTTAACCCGGCTGGTTATAAAAATAGGGGGGACCCTATGCGGGTTTTTTTTATTTATTTATTTAAAAAAAACGCATAGGGTCCCCCCTATTAGCCTAATAGGATGTCAGGGACTTCTAGTGTAGACAGCGCCTCTGTAACAAACTACCAGCACCGCAAAAGAGGAGAGTGTGTGTCAGGAGAGGGGCAGCCGTGGAGCATTGTGTTTTTACTTAGAGAAGATGCCCCCTGTGTTTCAGTCAGGGAAGATTAGGCTTATGAGTAACTGGATGTAACTGCACTGTAATCATTTATATGGTGGCTTCTATTCAGTAGAAGGGTGGTGGCATTTCTTAATATGTGATGGTAATATTTATTGATATTATTATTGTCAGTATACTGAATATGGTTAGTAACCATATGGTAGTGATATGTATGGTGATAATCCCAAACCAGGTTACTCCAGGCCTGAGCCACTGTGCACTTCCTACTGTGTTAATAAAAAAGAATTCTAAAATCAAGATGTTTTGTTTCTTATATTAGGAGAACAATCTTACGGCAGTGGATGTGTTATATACCCAGTGGAGCTTTGAGCTAGTGTATATATTTCTTCCAAATGACATGATGCACAGGATATAGGTGAAGATCAGAACAGATAGGACCTTGATGATTACAATTATTCCATTTTGGCTCAAGAGATCTCGGTTTTCCCAACTCATGTTGATGATTCAAAGGAAGTATTGAAGGTTTCCTTGTGTGGAGAACCTGTTGTCTTAGGATGCACAGCTTTGGCTAGGTTCACACTGCATTTCTGTATATGTTTATTGTATACTAGAAAATGTACCCGGCTCTGCCCGGGTATAAAGTGTCAGTGTGTTAATTAGATTTGTTCTAAGGTGCCCAGGAGGCCAAGCTAAAGGTATTGTTTCATCTGAGTTAATCAGTGGAATTAGTGTATACCTGTAGTGCATAGTTGGAGGGGTTCTGTATACCCACAATGTATAGTTTTTAGGGGTCTCGCATATCTGTAGTGCATAGTTGGGGGGGCTGTATACCTATAGTGTATATTGAGGGAGGTCCTGTATACCTGCAGTGTACAGTTGGTGAAGGTCCTGTATACCTGTACTGTATAGTTCGGGGGTCCTATATACCTGTCGTATATAGTTGGTGCTGTATACCTGTAATGTATAGTTGGTGGAGGTCTTGTATACCTGTAGTTTATAGTTTGAGGGTCCTGGATACCTATAGTGTATAATTGGTGGAGGTCTTGTATACCTGTAGTATATAGTTCGGGGGTCCTGTATACCTGTAGTAAATAGTTTGAGGGTCCTGTATAACTATAGTATGGAGTTGGTGGAGGTCCTGTATACCTGTAGTGTATAGTTTGGGGTCCTATATACCTGTAGTATATAGCTGGTGGAGTTCCTTTATACCTGTAGTATATTTGGGGTCCTGTATACTTGTAGTATAGAGTTGGTGAAGGTGCTGTATACCTGTATTATAGAGTTGGTGTAGGTCCTGTATACCTGTAGTGTATGGTTTTGAGGTCCTGTATACCTGTAGTGTATAGTTTGGAGTCCTATATACCTGTAGTATATAGTTGGTGGAGTTCCTGTATACCTGTAGTGTATAGTTTTGTGGTCCTGTATACCTGTAGTGTATAGTTTGGGGTCCTGTATACCTGTAGTGTATAGTTGGTGGAGGTCCTGTATACCTGAAGTATATAGTTGGTGGAGGTCTGTATACCTGTAGTGTATAGTTTTGGTGTCCTGTATACCTGTAGTGTCCTGTATACCTGCAGGGTTGTATTTACCCGTATGGCAGTGTTATTCAGTCACAGTGTGTCGGTATTGGTCATGTCTGGTATGGCGGTGTATATCCAGTCACAGTATGGCGGTATTGGTCAGGTCTGGTGTGGCGGTGTTATCCAGTCACGGTATGGTGGTATTGGTCAGGTCTGGTATAGCGGTGTTATCCAGTCAGAGTATGGCAGTATTGGTCAGGTCTGATATGATGGTGTTATCCAGTCACAGTATGGCGGTATTGGTCAGGTCTGGTGTGGCGGTGTTACCCAGTCACAGTTTGCCGGTATTGGTCAGGTCTGGTATGGCAGTGTTATCCAGTCACAGTATGGCGGTATTGGTCAGGTCTGGTATGACAGTGTTATCCAGCACAGTATGGCGGTATTGGTCAGGTCTGGTATGGCAGTGTTATCCAGTCACAGTATGGCGGTATTGGTCAGGTCTGGTATGGCAGTGTTATCCAGTCACAGTATAGCAGTATTGGTCAGGTCTGGTGTGGCGGTGTTATCCATTCACAGTATGGCAGTATTGGTTAGGTCTGGTATGGCGGTGTTACCCAGTCACAGTTTGGTATACCTGTAGTGCCCTGTATATACATGTACAGTATAGATGGAGTAGGGGGTCCTGTATATACATGTACTGTATAGATGGAGTAGGGGGTCCTGTATATATATATACTGTATGGATGGAGTAGGGGGCCCTGTATATACATGTCCTGTATAGATGGAGTAGGGGTCCTGTATATACATGTACTGTATAGTTGGAGTAGGGGGCCCTGTATATATATGTCCTGTATAGATGGAGTAGGGGGCCCTGTATATACATGTACTGTATAGTTGGAGTAGGGGGTCCTGTATATACATGTACTGTATAGATGGAGTAGTAGGTCCTGTATATATATGTACTGTATAGATGGAGTAGGGAGTCCTGTATATACATGTACTGTATAGATGGAGTAGGGGGTCCTGTATATACATGTACTGTATAGATGGAGTAGGGGTCCTGTATATACATGTACTGTATAGATGGAGTAGGAGGTCCTGTATATACATGTACTGTATAGATGGAGTAGGGGGTCCTGTATATACATGTACTGTATAGATGGAGTAGGGGGTCCTGTATATACATGTACTGTATAGATGGAGTAGGGAGTCCTGTATATACATGTACTGTATAGATGGAGTAGGGGGCCCTGTATATACATGTACTGTATAGATGGAGTAGGGGGCCCTGTATATACATGTACTGTATAGATGGAGTAGGGGGCCCTGTATATACATGTACTGTATAGATGGAGTAGGGGGCCCAGTATATACATGTACTGTATAGATGGAGTAGGGGGTCCTGTATATAAATGTACTGTATAGATGGAGTAGGGGGTCCTGTATATACATGTACTGTATAGATGGAGTAGGGGGCCCTGTATATACATGTACTGTATAGATGGAGTAGGGGGCCCTGTATATACATGTACTGTATAGATGGAGTAGGGAGTCCTGTATATACATGTACTGTATAGATGGAGTAGGGGGTCCTGTATATACATGTACTGTATAGATGGAGTAGGGGGCCCTGTATATACATGTACTGTTTAGATGGAGTTGGGGGTCCTGTATATACATGTACTGTATAGATGGAGTAGGGGGTCCTGTATACATGTACTGTATAGATGGAGTAGGGGGTCCTGTATATACATGTACTGTATAGATGGAGTAGGGGGTCCTGTATATACATGTACTGTATAGATGCAGTAGGGGGCCCTGTATATACCTGTACTGTATAGATGGAGTAGGGGGTCTACCAGTTATTACTGTGGATGTTGTGAGGCAGCTTCCCTAGCAACCATTGCTCCCTGTGAAAATGAAAGCAGTAATCCTATTGGTTGCTAAGGCTCCAACTGCCGTGTCTGCTGCAGCTAATTATATCACCTGTGTTTGCAATGAGGAGATTTTCCCATTCATCTCTATGGGGCGCCTCTCTTTCTCCTCCCCCTCCCCTCCTGTACATCTGGCGGGGACAGGACCTTCGCAATAACCTTCCCGGGCACCCAATGTATCTGTGTGCCAAATTTGGGGTCAAACGGTTCAGGCGTTTGGAAGTCTATAGAGGACAGACAGACAGACAGACAGGACAGACAGACAGACAGACTTGATTTTTATGATATAGATATTTTATATTGTTGAGAAGGATAACATGTACGCAAGAGAACTAAAGAGTGAGATGCAGTACAGTATAGCTCTATAGTGGGGAATAGTTATGTATTAGCTTATATATTTTGTTTGTATATTCTGGTGTCCTGTGCAGAAATATTGTTAGCTTTGCTTTTGTACACATATATTTATTAATTATTTTATGCTGTGGCCAGATGTTACAAGTGGATCTATAGTGAAATATAAAACATTCATTTTTTCTTTGTGTTGTTTTTTTTTAGTGTTTGTTGCATTTCATATGTCTCTGGTGTTTTTTTCAACATGCAGAATACTTTAGGTATGATATATTTTTTTGCTCTATACCATACAATAGGCTACTTTATAGCACATAAAAACCACCAGGAGAATGCATGTTACAAATATATGAACACAAGAAAGCTACTTTGTAAAAAAATTCAATAACATATATTGAAATAAAAATTGGAAACAGACAAATACAGTAGCAACCATCACAGGTCACCTTTTTGTTTCTCAAAAGCAACCAATGGGCTGTGATTGATTTCTTTCTATCTATCGGAGAGAAAAATGTGTCTCCGACAGATTGATAAATCTAGGCCATTATGTTTACTTACAAGGGAAAAAGTGTTAGTAAGAGAGAGGCCTTAGGCTACATTCACATGTCAATATATTTCCAAGAATCTGCAAAATACCATCCGTGGTACATCTGTATTGTGCTCTGTATTTTGTGGTTCACAAAAATAAAATAAAATAAAATGATGTCCCTAGCTGTCTCAACCAGCCAGGAGGAGCTTAAACGGTGATGTCCCAGAATAGCAGATGGTTTTGTGGAGTGCTTAGGCGTTTCCACAAAATTCAGAGGCTCCCACAGACTTCTATTGGAGTGGACCACATTACTGGAATTACTTCTACTGGAATTACAACCAGTCCCATTTTTTTATGTTACGGATTGTGAATCCGCAAAAATAGAGGATGTGTGAATTGCACCATAGGAATTAATGGGTTACGAATCCGCAAATACTGAAAACTTATGCAGACCTATAAATAAGGCCTTACAGAAGTAGTAGGGCTATTTTTCTCTACTTTTTATCAGTTGAAAATATAATTACACTAGAAAACCTATGAATGAAAGAAAACTTTAGTTAAAGGATTTTATTATAGAAAAACCTGTACAACTTATAGAATATTTAGATGTTTATTGAGGTAATTTTTTTCTGTTGTGATGAGCAAATACTTGCAACTAACAAAACCATGCCATTCTGTAAAAACATTGCTGATCACAGCAAAAGGAAGTACAAAAAAAGACTCATGTAAGTAAAGCCTTTTTTTGTGACGTATAATTGTTTTGCAATAGTGTCCCGGCAGGCATACAATTGTGAACACTACCCAGAAATTGTTGAAAGGTTTCCTTAACAACTGTATTGCTGGGGGGCCTCCATCCCCAATGTTAGATCAGGTGGGAAAGTACTGTATGTTGCCACAAACAATTTGTGGACTGCTATGATAGCTGCTGTCCACAGGATTGCTTACAACTCAGTGGGGCAGATTTTCTAATCCAGTGCATGTAGACTATGCTATTAGCATATGCCACAAGTAGCAGGTTTTCTGCTGTAGAAATCCACAGCATATTCACAGTGGAAAATCTGCACCAAATTAAGTGGTATTGTTACTGATTTGTTGCAAACTATCCACTGTGAATTTTGGTGTGGATAATAAAAAAAAGCTTTGTTGTATATCTGCAGCATTTGGACAGTGAAATCCACAGCATAAATACTATGGTGAAGTTTATCATGTGGTGCAACGGTCATTTTCTGGCGCAGAGAGCTCAATTATGGATAAATCTATTTGCAGATGCTTGCTTTGCAAATAATTATATGTAAGTGGGGGGGGGGCAGAACGCAGAAAGAGCGCGACCCCTGCGTGCGCTAAATTTAACATTTTTCCAGTGAAAAATGTTAAGGAAACCTACTCCAGCTCTGAGCTGGCGTAGGTTACACTGCACAAAAAACGCCAGACCTAATAAATGTCTCCCTATGTATCTTTACCTTAAAGGTCCCCATTCACCATATACCTATACCTGTTGGAATAGGGTGTAAAGAGTTCTCCTGACTGACCACTGACAGGTAATGTAGGTGGTCATAGGGGTCACCTGACCCCTTTGTTCTGGGAGAGATACCCCTCCCCATGAGAGGACAGAGGCTGATAATTGAAGATGTATAGCCCCGTTAAGGCCGGGTTCACACTATGTATGACACCCAACATTCTGTGACACGGCAGTGTCAAAGAACGGCCGGTGTCAGTGAAGTTTATCCCGGCCGCTACTTCTGTACCGACCGGATGAACTTCAGTTCTTTGTAATTGGAATGCGGGTGCATTTGGGTGTGCTCACATTCCAATTACCCATAGCACACAATGGAGAGTGCTGCCGGAGCCGCACTGTACATGGTCTCTGTCAGTCTTGTGCGGCCGCTATTCAGTGAATAGCATCCGCACAAAATTAACATGTCAGTTTTCCATGCGGCTACAAGAAATCCCGTCCTAAGTATATACACCGGTCTTATATTAGGCCCTGCCCCCTTTTCCCCGGCAGGATTCACTAGGAGGCGCACGGTGTACGAAATCTACACCTGCTTCCAGCAAGTGTAAATTTTGATCAAGATGTATGCCTGCGAGCAGGCGTAAATCATGATAAATAAGGCGTGTGAGGAGGCCACACCTCCTCCCCCAGCCTGCCCATCAGGCGAGCGGGGCGTACAGGAGGCGTAGGCCAGGGAGAAGGGCGAATTTGCTCCTTTTTCCTGGCGTATGCCTCGGGTGGATGCTTAGTAAATGTCACCCTATGTGTTTACACTCCGCACGGGATTCCATAGAAGTAAATGCAATCTGCAACAACGGCTGTTATTAATTGAATAAATACATTGTGTGAACATTGCCTAAGGATGCTGTAAATCTTTGACAGTGTCTCACTCTGTAGGATAAATTTGGCACAACTTTATACTTGTCTAACCTTGGAAAAAATATTCTACTCCAAAGTTTTGGTGCAATTTTGTAGCATTTGAAGCCACACACTTTCTGTACAGCAACTCCTCATTATGCATGAGACATGAAAAGTGTCCAAAAGACATAATCATGTGAATGCTGGATCATTTCTTGAGCCCTTTGCTTCCATTATTCATTGGCTACATATCCCCTATAATACCAGGAGATGTGTGGCTGATGAATGATGATATTTTTTGTAATCAACTACCGTAAGTGTAAAAAACTAAGCGGTCAGCCTACAAACAAATGTTTGTTAGATTGTCAGCTGATCGCAGGCCATATTACACAGGGTGATAACAGCTGTTTTGGCCAGTAATCGCTTTGTGTAAGGGTATGTACACACTAGGGAATCCCCAAGGAACACCTGTTGTGGATTCTGGAGCTCGCACTCGCTCACAGACTCTGGCAGCCACGTGCATCTCCTCTGCTCACATAGACTCCATTCTATGGTTTGCCAGATTCTGTTGTCCGAATGAGCAGGTTCATTCTTTGGGCGGACAGCGGAATCTGGCAAACCTTAGAATGGAGTCTATAGAAGCAGAAGAGATGCATGTGGCCGCCACAGTCTGCGAGCAGGTGTGAGCTGCGAAATCTGCGACGGGTGTTCTGTCGGGATTCCGTAGTGTGCACACACCCTAATAGGGCTCTAAGCATACTTGGGTCTAAACACATTAGTAAATCTGCCCCAATGTACAGTATTCCTTTAGACTAAAATACAGAAAGTCTCACTGTAGCCTTAGCCTATTTGGAGACACTCTTGCACTCTACGGATGCTGGGACATTGTCCGGGTTTTCTGAAGAAAGGTCTTAGTCCAGAATTCATATTTTTCGGCTTTAAGCTTGTAGGCAGTGCTTGGATTTAAATTAATCTGAAGATAACCTTCATTTTGGTCATATTGTGGCCACTGGACCAGGCCTGGTCCATTGGGATCTCTGCAAAGGATAAGAAATAGTTAGTAGTCTCTTGTAGAAATATTAAAAAAATGTGTGCATCAGCATGAAATGGGCATGTTTACTCCTGCTCTGAGCAGTCTTATTAAAGGGGGTTGGCAACATAGAATTTTTTACCACTTTTGACTTTTATTGCTACATTCTTTGCTACATTTAGTGGCACTTTATGTGGCAAGATATTACATGAAGGTCTATGGTGCATTATGACATACAAAACATATAGGGCCACATGTATCATCCGGCGGACGGATGATTTTTGGCGGAAAGTGCCGATTTGCGTATTATTTTATACGCAAATGGCCGATTTGCGAATAAAATAATCGCAAATCGGCACTTTCCGCCGAGTACGCCAGGGGGCGGAAAGGGGGCGGGAAGTAGGCGGGAAGTGGGCGGAACGGAGGGCGCGGACTCAGAGTCCGCGCGATTTATCATCCGTTCCGCCCAAATGTACGCCGAAAACCTACTCCAGTCCTCAGCTGGCGTAGGTTTTCGGCGGTGCGCACCGGCGCGCACAGGATTTATGTACAGGCAGTCCGCCTCTACATAAATCCCCGTACCGCCGGAGCTGCGGGGGCATTTTTAAGTCCGGCGTAAAAAACGCCGGACTTAATAGATGCCTCCCATAGTGTGGTGACATTTTTGTCATTGGATTTGTGGATTTTAGGCTTTTTTTCTCCCAAAAACCCAATATGGTATTTTTAGTCACCTGTCTATGCCAGCAATCACCCTGTCTATGCCAGCAATCCGCAGAGGACATACTATATAAAATGCCAGCTGCCAGCTTACCCATTCTGAGCAAAGTTGGCCCAATACTTCATGACTGCTTTACTTAAAGTCTTCTCCTCCTCTGTGTCGGGACCTTTAATGAAAGAGAAGCATTATACGATCTGTAGATAAGTACTGATCCTGAGTTACATCCTGTATTATATTGCAGACCTACAACCACTATTCTGCCACTGGGGTCACTATATACATACATTACTTTTCCTGTACTGATCCTGAGTTACGTCCTGTGTTATGTACCAGAGCCACTCTTACTGATCTGCCGATAGAGTCACTGTGTACATACAGTATATGACACTACTAATTTGCAGTCTGTATTATACACCAGGGCTTTACTCACAATTCTGCTAAGTACTGTGTAGAACACAAGTGTACTATATCTTCTACCCCCTTAGAGATCCAGATTTTCAAACAGACCAATAACAGGAGGTATAAAAGTACTTTTACAAATATACTTTCATGTAGATAAGTCTCTTACAAGTAGTTGCCCAAAAGTCTAGGTACAGGTATAGGTTTAGGTATAGGTATAGGTTTTCAATTCTGATAAATAATTGATGTAAACTTTACGGGGGTCGTGTCTGTCACGAAGAAAACTAGGTCTATACTGATACATTATGTAAAATGAACCATATTTCCAATGAACAAGTATTTCTTAAAATAATTTGTTTGAAAGATATAAGGAGACATTTATGAACTGCTGGAAATGGCATTATATGGTGCAGAATGGCCAGATAAGAATACATTTTTTCGCACACACTTGTTGTATGAATAAACTATTTGTATCGAGTCCCTCTACCCCACTCATGCCAGAGGGGAGGGGGCGTAACGGGGGGGTGCAGCCGTACGCCTCTGCATGCACCACATTTAAAAACTTTGCGCTATGAGCTGGCGTAAATTCACTATGTGCACATTGGATTTATGTACAGAATTTGCACCTCTAAATATACTTGCCAAACCATGGCGTTGCAGGGTACATTATTAAGCTGGCACTAAAAACGCAGGACTTAATAGAGCAAGACAAAGAATCCCTCTAGCCCTTTCTAAACAAAACTTTAGAGGTTTAAAATAATAAGCTTGGTATTATCACTTAGTATACTTCTTTACAAATACATGAACATTGACAGGCCATGTTCATATGGCGTGAGACACCGGCCAGTCCGTGACCCAGCGGGGTCATGGAACGGCCGGTGTCAGAGAAGATCATCTCTGCAGTACAGGCCGGATAATCTTCACTGCTGCTGAATTTGGATGCGGGGACCATTGTGCGCCTGCTTCCGAATTTCCCGCTGCACACAATGGAGCGTGCGTCTGGAGCCACACGCTCCATTGTGTCTACTGACATGTCTCCTGTGGCCGCTATTCAATGAAATGTCAGTTTTTTGCAGCGCCGCTAGGGATCCGAACCGGAGTGTATACTATGTGTATACACTCTGGCCGGGATTCCCTTAGCCTGCAGCACAATGTAGGTACAGGCTTAATCATATTCGTGATTAATCCATTACTTACGTTGTGTAAACATAGCCACAATGTGTATCATTACATACATCTCTTTCCGATTTTTCTTGAGCACAAATACCTCCCTAACAACTCTTAAATGGTCATAGCCACTTCAAAAAACTTCACTGCGTTTGAAAACCAATGTGATTCTTAACATACTGGTAAATCACATTGTGGTGATGCCCCGCTGTGAGGCACGACCGGTCACTTGCCAGGTGGTGAAGTGTGACGCCACTCCGGTGGTGGTTGATCGAGGCACAGCTCAGCCAGGTGTTATGTTGTCGTGATGCAAGTGCTGGTTGGGCACACAGCTGGTACACCTGCTTTTATTTTTGAGTGGGTTGGCTATACCTTTTGCCCTGTGGGAAGTAACCTGCTGGGCTGTTTGGGGGTCCCTTGGGCAATTGTCAAGGTGGTCCGGAGTAGAGTAGTGACCCACCCGGACTATTGGCACTGCCATCTTGCAAAACCAGAGCATCAGTAACCCCATATGCCCCACAAGCCACTTATAAATACAAGACCATCAGACCAGTGTATAAGAGGTTTAGGCTATATGTTTTTGATCTATACGCACTGGAGTGGGGTCCCCTCTCTTGTTCCAACAAGAGAATGCCATATGGGGCATAGGCGCTAGGACCACTTGCCACGAATGAGCTTAGTGAGCTTAGTGATTCATTTCTTTTACGTGGACTTAATTTATCAAAACTATGCAGGTTTTTAATAATGTTTTAAAACAGGTACACTTTAAGTAGTGAATATCTGTAGAGCACCGGAGTCCCACCCCTAGTGCAGCAAAACGCCTTATACAAAATAAACTACAAACTGACGATCAAGGTAACAAATCTATCTTCATCCTCAGTGCCCCATGCACTATAGGGACATAAAAGTAGTTTAGATGCTTCTAACCTGCTGTTATGTAAATAATAACCCAACCTCTTTAATAGTTGTCTGGCATTTGTATTCTTGTTTTTAAAGTGGTCAGGCTGGGATTAATAAAGAAAAGCTGTATTCCCCTGCCTAGTCCTCCTTGCTTTCTACTTCCTAGTTACTATCTCATCACAAAGAAGGCAAAAACTGGTGGGTCACAGCAGCTGCGGTAGAAACCCAGAGGTCGAAAAGTAGCTGCAATGGTAACTATGAATCTCTTTATGGGTGGTTACTGTGTTTTACCTGCATAGAGAACCCATAGACTCACCAGCAAACATGATGCCTTCATCAAGAAATGGCCCTCCTACCACAAAGAAAATCTCGTCTCCATGATCGGCCTTTACGTAGTCAGGTTTAATATCCTTGAAGAGTGAGGGCCTGTGCTGGAATTCATAGAAATAGACAGGAAATCCAGAATCTGCAGGGAGATAAAATAGTGACACCAGATCCACAGTTCTATGTGTGAGCCTGGAGACTTCCCTTCTGTACCTGAGCTGGTTCATGTCTGTAGGGGCATGCTCTGAGTTTTACAGGAAATGGGATATGGACCAGACAATATACATAATCAGAACACACTATCAGTCTTATATAGAAAGCACTACACTTTCAAAACATCAGGTAAGTGAGTAATATGTCACTCAGCTTTTAGAGCTGCGTCTACATACAGCTGCTGTCTGACTACAGAATAGGCCTCATTCACACATCAGTTTTTCTGCAGGATCAATTTTTTTAAAATGATCAGTGATATCCTTTAGAAACCATCAGTGTGGCATCAGTTTTGTGGATCAGAAAAACTAATAGGTCAAAAAAAGGCCACAGGGTTAGGCTTCTTAGAGCTTGGTAATGCTTCAGTGAAAACAGACAGCACATGAATGGTCCATCAGTGTGTCATCTGTGAAAAATGGACCCATTAAGTTCTATTGACGCTTTCATTCCAAAAGACTGGATCATATAAGTGCTAGTCCTACATTTTTTAACTCCTTTACACCAGCAATCCGTATATATACGTTCCTACTGCACATACCCCGTATATTCCTGACTGAAGGGGCTGTAGATGTGTGCAGGATCACTGCAGTGAGAGCGATCCTGCACACGGTTTCCGGGGCCGGAGGTAATGAGAGGCAGCTTCGATCCCATTAACCCCTTAAACGCAGCGATCTATAGCGATTGCAGCGTTTAAGGTACTCAGTGACAGAACAAGCTTCTGTTACTGAGTGATCGGGACCCCCGCAGCCATTGCTTGTGCCGACGGGCGTAAGTAAATCACTTACCTCCGTCTTGTCGGATCAGCGATCTATGGATAGAGTCTGCTCACAGGCAGGCTCTATGCATAGATCGCCGATAACACTGATCTATGCTATGCTATGGCATAGCATAGATCAGTATATGCAATCTAATAATTGCATGTTTAGGCTATGTTCACACTACGTATATTTCCGGCCGTAGTGCGAACTGCGAATATACGCCCGTAGTTTTGAGGTTGATGCGTTCGCTTGAAAGTATATGATATACGGCCACACAATGCACACTACGGCCGGATCGTATACGGCGCCGTGAAAAATTAACAAGACCATTGTTTGAGGTCGTAACTGTTCCAACTCACGGCCGTGGATCTCCATGCGGTCCCGTACGGAGTACTTATTTTAGCCAAATTGAACTAGATTTTTCGATCCAAAAGGTTTTTGTGTGTTTATTGGGCTGGGCGAAGATTTCCAAGTAAATGACCTGTTTCAGATCGCTTTGAAACTAGCTAGGAAGCATAACTACTACGGGCGTATGTTCGCGGTTCCCCCGCATGTTTGCAATCCGGCCGCATGTCTATTTTTCCCACGGCCGTAGTTTCAGCCACACATGTCGGCTGCGTACGAACTACGGCCGGACATATACGTAGTGTGAACATAGCCTAAAAGTGAAAAAAAAGGACAACAAAAAGTGTAATAAAAGGTTTTTAAAAGCATAAAAAAAACCCTTATAAAACCCCTCCCAATAAAAATTTAAAATACCCCCTTGCCATTATAAAAATATAAAAAATAAAACATATTATATATCATAGCCATGCAGAATTGTCAGATCTATTAAAATATAACATTATTGTTCCGCACGGTGAACCGTGTAAACGAAAAAAAAATTTAAATTAAAATTATATATCAAAAATTACTAAAAAGCGATTTTCTGTTACACCATTATGATATTAATACAAACCAGAGATCATGGCGCAAAAAGGACACCCCAACCAGCCCTGTAGGTGAAAAAATAAAAGCACTATAGCTCTCAGAAGGCGGGGAGAAACATTGCATTAATTTGACCTGGACATCCGGCATCAAAGGGCTCTGTCTTGAAGGGGTTAAAAAAAAACAGATCCGTTTTGATACGTTTGTTTTTATAATGGAAGTCAATAAAAAAATGGAACAAAACGGATGCACACAAATGCATCAGTTTTTTCTTTTTTTTAAACGGATGAAAAAAAAGAACCGGATAGAAAAAACTGTGTGAACCCAGCCGAACATGCATATCAAACTGTATATTACTGAAACGTCATTAAAAGTTAACCTTTATTGATATACTTTAAAATTATAAAGATTTATGGTCCAATAAATGCTGTACAAGAAAAACAAAGATAAAACATGGTCTCTGTGCTGACAGTTATAGCTCTAATAGGCATGGGCATAATTTTTTCTCAAGTCTATTGTGACCTTCTACATCTCGTTTTTTTAAATAAATTGTGTATTTATGTAATTTTTTCAGTTTTTCTAATTTTTCTAATTTCAATACAAAACATTGAACATTGAATATTATCCAGGTTCAACAACAGAAAAACATCAGCATAGTGAAAATCTGTAACTCTCAGCAAGTAAACATCAAGTAATATAAGAGATATCATAGCATTGAGGTGGCAAGAAACAAAAAGTAAGACTATGACAACAATCCCATCAGTTGTTATATAGTATAAATGGAACTATATACAAGGTTGCAATGCGCTAACTTGAGACACAATATGTGATCCATATCCAGATATACCATGAAATACGGAAAAAAAAAACATAAGTATAAGTAACTCAAGAGGAAAAAAACAAAAGACAAAGACAATACTACACAGATACATTAGGGAACAAAAACTAGTATGGGTTGGAGAGGTACTCGTCGATGCTCGGAATAACTCATAAGAGGAGTCCCATAAAGACCATGGGGGAGATTTATCAAACATGGTGTAAAGTGAAACTGGCTTAGTTGCCAGGAGGTACGTTTCTAGGAGGTACGTTGAGGAGGTACACCATAGGATCTAGGGGTATCTTTCGATGGAAAATCAATCCCTGTATGCCTCTCCACTAGGGACTCAGTAAGGCACAGTCCCAGAAAATAAGGTACCTCCAGTGAAAGACACCTCCAACACAGAGCTACATCTCGTTTATTGTGCATGACTTGTCCTGATCTTATCGGGTTTACAAATTGTCTACATGTGTTCCTCTTCTATGCATGCCTGCTAACACTTGTGTCATAGGTGTTTTGGCCTATGGTAGCTGCATTGGCCTTGATTTGATTGCTGGGTCTCCTGATGAACCCTTATTGTTCCAGACCCCCTGTCACGCCCTCTTGTGAATTGTTTTTTTTTCCTGGCAATTGACCAGGTTTGAGATTGAAGTGATCATGGGCTTTAGCACGACATGGCTATAATTGTGAGCCCAGAGACTATGTTTTATCTCTGTTTTTTCTTGTACACCATTTATTAGGACCATAGATCTTTAACATTTTAAAGTATACTGTATCTAATAAAGTACAATTTTTTATGTGGCAACATTGCCTAATATGTAACTGAAGTTCTTGAGGTAATGTACTCATATATGACTGGAGTATGACATGATGTAAGAAGAAGCTTTGGCTGTGAATGGAGTATGAAACATGACATAACTTACAGGATCAGACAAACAGTCAAAGGGTATACAAAGATAACTAACACTTTACATGGATATAATCTATATCTCGGCAAGGCAACAACGGTATCAAGGCCTTAGTGTATTTTGTACCTCGATGATAATGAGCAGTGCGGAGGGCAGGAATAACAAACATTACATCCCCACATAAGTCCAGGAGGCTGTCCCTGATTTTCATAGGGTCAGTGGTGTTACCAAAGTACTCATCCATAATTAGGGTGTGAATCTCAGGTCGCAAATCCTACAAAATGTAAACTTACATTCAGTAACATAGAGAACAGGAGACGCATCTGAAACAGCAAAGCAACTGGCAAATGCACTCACCATAAGATGAATCTTCCTTAGAATGAGCTCGACCTGATCTCTCGGAATCCCTTCTTCCAGGTTAGTAATATTTATGCCCTGGGCACAATGTACAAGAACAATGACCAGAGTGAGGATTCCTGGGATAGTGCCACTTTCTGAGCCTAGATGACGCTACTGCTGTGGCAGTCTAGTACATATTGTAAGATCAGTATAGAAAATCATTGTCTCACCCTGGGAATCATGTATCCAAACTCATGATTGTTAACACCAATAATGAATGGAACGGGTGCTACCCCTTCTCAGTGAGGAGCTCCACTGCTGGTTTGGGGATAAATTTCCCGTCAATGCGTCCAGGGAATGGTATGTGATTCTGCACAGGGAGGGAATGAATTCTGTTACCATAAAAACCATAGTCTTGGTGTTTGTTAAATAAATACCATTTCGGTTAATTGTGTAGAATACACAACCAAGGATCCAGATATCACAGAGATCTCGTGTTCTGTCTTGTCCCTCAGACAGTCCAGGAGTGAGCTGGTTTACAGGCAGATACATTACTGACAATCTGTACAAGAAATATATGTGATAATTGTGTAATTGTATATATATATATATATATATATACACATTGACTAGAACAGCAGAGATATCACTAAGAGTGCAGTCTATTTACTAAAGCACAGCAGCGACATCACTAAGGATGCAGCTAGATAGCAGCAGCAGTGACATCACTGAGAATAAAGCCTATGCGGACACTAGAGAGCAGTGGGTTGACATCACTGAGAATGTAACTTATCCATTCATTACAGAACAACAGTGACATCACCGAGAAAGCAACATATTAATGAGTACATTATTTATTCCTGATTCTTATACAAAGAAAAACATGGTGGCACTACAAGTCCCATCCAGCATCACTAAGCCAAAATTATGCAGCGAATAGCAACAGCATGTATCGGTGGTGCTAACTCACAGAGGAATACATTCATGGAGATCAGCAGGTACATAGGAAAAGAAGAGGTTGCACTCACCAAGTAAAATCCTTTATCTTATTTCTTCATGTTTAAAAGCGATACACGGACAAGGTGCAGACGCCATGAAGGTGCTGGTGACAGGCTGTTTCAACACCCTAAATGGCGCTTCTACGGTCTGTAGAAGTGCCGTTAGGGGCGTGAAACAGCCTGTCACCAGCACCTTCATGGCGTCTGCACCCATGCTTGTCTGCACCTTTTCCATGTATCGCTTTTAAACATGAAGAAATAAAGATAAAGGATTTTACTCGGTGAGTGCAACCTCTTCTCTTCCTATGTACCTGCTGACATGATTTATTCCTGCTTATTTCCCTTATTCTTTCATGTTTTTGTTGGGCCATTTCTTATGGCTTTATGTGAAGTACACATGTATCATGGTTTTAAGCTGCATTGCTGGTCTTTGGGGTTTGGTGGGTGTGAACCCTCACTATTTGAGGGATGGATTTTTGTAGATTTTGTCTTTTTGGGGGAAAAAAAAAGACGATTCAACCTATCCATTAAAAAGCAGCAGTCATAACTGGGAATATGGCCTATCCATACACCAACAAAACACTGAACTCAAGGACAACAGTCAAAAAAATTCCAATGAAGTACTCAATCAAGAGTCTCCACTGATGCCCCCAAAAATATAAATATGCAAAACAGGAGTCCGTGGAGCCTCAGGTTGCGTGTCTCAAAACACGGGATAGCCAGATATCTCTAGCCTGTTGCCACAGGGTGCCTCCATGATAGGGAGAGCACCACACCACCCTGATAAATAGCCCCTTAAGTCCCACTCGGTTGCGAGTATTGGGACATAAATAGGGAAACACAGGGTGGCCCCTTATTGTCAATGTCTAACTCAAGGCAGACAGCCGTTTTGGGGTATTTGCACCTCGTCAGTGTGGAGTAGGATTCTGGCTGGTTGGGGCAATGGCAAATCGACCAACAAAACACAGTAATCACTGAACTCAAGGAGAACAGTGAAAAAAATTCCAATGAAGTACTCAATCAAGAGTCTCCACTGATGCCCCCAAAAATATAAATATGCAAAACAGGAGTCCGTGGAGCCTCGGTTGCGAGTCTCAAAACACGGGTATATATCTCTAGCCTGTTGCCACGGGGTGTCTCCATGATAGGGAGAGCACCACACCACCCTGATAAATAGCCCCTTAAGTCCCACTCGGTTGCGAGTATTGGGACATAAATAGGGAAACACCAGGGTGGCCCTTATTGTCAATGTCTAACTCAAGGTGTGAGTATTGCGATCATGACAAGGGCTTGCCAAGGCAGGCTTCCATCCACAGACAGCCGTTTCGGGGTTTTTGCCCCTCATCAGTGTGGAGTAGGATTCTGGCTAGTTGGGGCAATGGCATATCCATACACTAGAAACGTCACTGAAAATGCAGCCTATCAATTTACTGGACATCAGTTGTGACATCATTGAGAATGAAGCCTACCCATTCACTATGAGCTGACTGAGATCTGAGGGATTGCTCAGATTCTCCATAGATACAGTAGAGTACTTACCTTCTGAGTAGAGGAGAGATCTTGGTCTTTTTCTGCCAATAGATGTGGAATTAGGGCAACTCCACTCTCAGCAATGGCTCGGTGGAACAAAACCTCTTGACATTGGAGACATCAGCTGCCGTCATATGAAATAAAACATAAACTAATGTCAATAATGAGACAAGTAAAGAGCCAGCTGGAACATGATGTCACTCTAGGACCCTCAGTAAAATGGGTCATTCTCATTACAAGACAAATGCATTCTAGGAGCTAAAGGATCTGCCTGCAATAAGGCAATAAGCACATCTATATTGCATCAGACCTGGAGGAGCTTACCAGGGCAGAGACGCTGATTCCGCCAGCCGATTCACCAAAGATAGTCACCAAATTGGGGTCGCCACCAAAATTTACTATGTTCTCGTTGACCCACTTTAGAGCAGCAACCTGATCCAAGAATCCATAGTTTCCTGGTATTTTGTCATCTCCGTTGCTGTGAGGTAAGCAGTGTCAGATTGTGTAGGTTATTGACATTTGGCGATTAACAATGTAATAGTGAAATAGCATCATCAGGCACACGAAGTCTTATATGGTACAAAATGTGCACTGCATTTTTTGGCACCTACCACCCACCAGTTATGCCGCTCTCACTTTCCTGTAAACCACACCCCTTTTGGCAAGGGGCAAATGTATCTAAAAAGTGTCTAAAGTGCATGGTCCAAGCAATGTAAGGCAACATTTTGCCCTCTGCCCACTTACCAACCCCCAGAAAAAATGTATTCAACTCAGATCCCTCATCTTTTATTCAGAATGTACTTAACCACTTACCTGAAAAATCCAAGGAGGCCCAGTCTGTACTGCATGGATACAACAACTACATTCTCGAACGCACTGAGTGCTGTCCCCTCAAACATAGCTGCTCCCCCAGATCTTAATCCTCCTCCATGAATAAATACCATGACCTGGAAAGTAAAACAGCATATACACGGTTATGAGCTGTAGCACATAACAAACTTGTCTAGAAGTGTACATGTACATAACAGCTAAAGAGCTGTAAACATGCAGGTTACCTCATCTATAGTCCTACAAAAGCTGATGAGACCTAAGTCACCTATCTATAGTCCTCCTACAACAGCTGAACAGACCTAGACCACCTTGTCTATAATCCCATAACAGCTGCAGAGACCCAAGTCACCTCGTCTATAGTCCCACTGCAGCTGTAGAGACTCAGGTCACCTCGTATATAGTCCCATAACAGCTGTAGAGACCCAGGTCACCTTGTCTATAGTCCCATAACAGCTGTAGAGACCCAGGTCACCTTGTCTATAGTCCCATAACAGCTGTAGAGACCCAGGTCACCTTGTCTATAGTCCCATAACAGCTGCAGAGACCTTGGTCACCTTGTCTATAGTCCCAAAACACCTGTATAGACCCAGGTAACCTTGTCTATAGTCCCATAACAGCTGTAGAGACCCAGGTCACCTCGTCTATAGTCCCATAACAGCTGCAGAGACCTTGGTCACCTTGTCTATAGTCCCATAACAGCTGTAGAGACCCAGGTCACCTTGTCTATAGTCCCATAACAGCTGAAGAGACCCAGGTCACCTTGTCTATAGTCCCATAACAGCTGCAGAGACCCAGGTCACCTCGTCTATAGTCCCACTGCAGCTGTAGAGACCTAGGTCACCTTGTCTATAGTCCCATAACAGCTGTAGAGACCTAGGTCACCTTGTCTATAGTCCCACAACAGCTGTAGAGACCTAGGTCACCTCGTCTATAGTCCCATAACAGCTGCAGAGATCCAGGTCACCTCGTCTATAGTCCCACTGCAGCTGTAGAGACCTAGGTCACCTCGTCTATAGTCCCACTGCAGCTGTAGAGACCTAGGTCACCTCGTCTATAGTCCCATAACAGCTGCAGAGACCCAGGTCACCTTGTCTATAGTCCAATAACAGCTGTAGAGACCTAGGTCACCTTGTCTATAGTCCCATAACAGCTGCAGAGACCTTGGTCACCTTGTCTATAGTCCCAAAACACCTGTATAGACCCAGGTCACCTTGTCTATAGTCCCATAACAGCTGTAGAGACCCAGGTCACCTCGTCTATAGTCCTCCTGCAGCTGTAGAGACCTAGGTCACCTCGTCTATAGTCCCATAACAGCTGTAGAGACCCAGGTCACCTTGTCTATTGTCCCCCTGCAGCTGTAGAGACCTAGGTCACCTCGTCTATAGTCCCATAACAGCTGCAGAGGACCCAGGTCACCTTGTCTATAATCCCATAACAGCTGCAGAGATCCAGGTCACCTCGTCTATAGTCCCCCTGCAGCTGTAGAGACCTAGGTCACCTTGTCTATAGTCCCACTGCAGCTGTAGAGACCTAGGTCACCTCGTCTATAGTCCCATAGCAGCTGCAGAGACCTTGGTCACCTTGTCTATAGTCCCATAACAGCTGGAGAGACCCAGGTCACCTTGTCTATAGTCCCATACCAGCTGTAGAGACCTAGGTCACCTTGTCTATAGTCCCATAACAGCTGCATAGACCTTGGTCACCTTGTCTATAGTCCCACAACAGCTGTAGAGACCCAGGCCAACCTCGTCTATAGTCCCATAACAGCTGCAGAGACCTTGGTCACCTTGTCTATAGTCCCATAACAGCTGCAGAGACCTTGGTCACCTTGTCTATAGTCCCACAACAGCTGTAGAGACCCAGGTCACCTTGTCTATAGTCCCATAACAGCTGTAGAGACCTAGGTCACCTTGTCTATAGTCCCCATAACAGCTGTAGAGACCTAGGTCACCTTGTCTATAATCCCACAACAGTTGTAGAGACCTAGGTCACCTTGTCTATAGTCCCACAACAGCTGTAGAGACCCAGGTCACCTTGTCTATAGTCCCATAACAGCTGAAGCGACCCAGGTCACCTTGGTTTATAGTCCCATAACAGCTGTAGAGACCTAGGTAAACTTGTCTATAGTCCCATAACAGCTGTAGAGACCTAGGTCACCTCTATAGTCCCATACAGCTGTAGAGACCTAGGTCACCTTGTCTATAGTCCCATAACAGCTGTAGAGACCTAGGTCACCTTGTCCTATAGTCCCATAACAGCTGTAGAGACCCAGGTCACCTTGTTTATAGTCCCATAACAGCCTGTAGAGACCTAGGTAACCTTGTCTATAGTCCCATAACAGCTGTAGAGACCTAGGTGCACCTCTATAGTCCCCATAACAGCTTGTAGAGACCCAGGTCACCTTGTCTATAGTCCCATAACAGCTGAAGAGACCCAGGTCACCTTGTCTATAGTCCCATAACAGCTGTAGAGACCTAGGTCACCTTGTCTATAATCCCACAACAGCTGTAGAGACCGAGGTTACCTTGTCTACAATCCCACAACAGCTGTAGAGACCGAGGTCCACCTTGTCTATAGTCCCACAACAGCTGTAGAGACCCAGGGTCACCTTGGTCTATAGTCCCACAACAGCTGTAGAGACCTAGGTCCCTGTCTATAGTCCCATAACAGCTGTAGAGACCCAGGTCACCTTGTCTATAGTCCCATAACAGCTGTAGGGGACCTAGGTCACCTTGTCTATGCAGTGTCCCAGAACATGCAGACTACTACTCCTATTATGGCCATTTCTATTGCTGTGCCCATGCCTGTTCTGGTAGGGTTTGCACTGCAACTGCTGCTGTTTTCCCCTAGTATTCTCTGGTAATGTGCATTCTCATGTGTATTCTCATGTATTCCTGTGTATTATTGCATTGTACAGTGGTATGCAAGGCTGTTGATCACGTGACCTGTAACCATGGTTCCTCCAATGGCCGACTAGCTCTGGCCAGGAGCAACCATGTGACCTCCCACTTCCTCCTAAACAAGTTAGTCTTCCCACTGCTTCCAAGCAAGGAGGATGTGTGCCGTCCCTCTCCTGCCTCAGAGGAGTTGGGCTTCTTCTCTGCAGCTCCCACTTCACCACTAGAAGTGTGGATCGAGTGCTCTGCTATATTCAAGGTCTTCGGCTGTATCTGCCTGCTCAAGTGTCCGGAGTTCCTTCTCTCATCTGGGTGTCATTCCGTTATCTCTCATGATCGCTACAAGGATTCACAGCAAGTATTACTCTCAAGCTAATCCACCCAGCAACGCTATTTCTCTCATACTCCTACTCCCATCATCCGGCACGTATTCTCACAGCCTATGCAGCACCACTCCTGCTTTATTTGTCAAAGCCTGCTATATACCCGGTTGCATCCGGAGAGACTGTTGCTACTAGTTACCTCATCTATAATAAAACCGCTGTTACTGAACCTGGCATTGGTGTCCACTAACTGGTGCCCTGACTAAGTGCAGCAAAGAATCGCATGCCCATCATCACCCGCAGATTCCACAGACCGGCCCTACAGCTGTGCCGCCCTCAGGCCTATACCGTGACAAGTATAACCCCTGCAGCTGCCCCGGTCATAACACCAGCACTGCGGAAGTGGCCCCCAGGGGCCAGGGCATCGCATCTATAGTCCCATAACAGCTGTAGAGACCTAGGTCACCTCTATAGTCCCATAACAGCTGTAGAGACCTAGGTCACCTTGTCTATAGTCCCATAACAGCTGTAGAGACCTAGGTCACCTTGTCTATAGTCCCATAACAGCTGTAGAGACCTAGGTCACCTTGTCTATAATCCCACAACAGCTGTAGAGACCTAGGTCACCTTGTCTATAGTCCCACAGCAGCTGTAGAGACCTAGGTCACCTTGTCTATAATCCCACAACAGTTGTAGAGACCTAGGTCACCTTGTCTATAATCCCACAACAGCTGTAGAGACCGAGGGTCACCTTGTCTATAGTCCCACAACAGCTGTAGAGACCTAGGTCCACCTTGTCTATAGTCCCACAACAGCTCTAGAAACATAAGTGACCTCAATGTATAGTCCTACCATAGATATAAAAATGTAGGTCACTTCTATAGTACCACAACAGCTGGAGAGACACAGATTAGCTCTACTAATGCTGCGTTTACATGTAACGATTATCGTGCGAATTTGCGCGATAACGGTCGAATTGGAACGATAATCGTACGTGTAACGGATGATCGAAAGACGCACGATAAATCTTACATCGTGATCTTTCATCAGGTCATCAAATCGTCGTTCATCGTACGCAAAAAATTCGCAAATCGTTCCGTGTGAACAGTCGTTCGCCGATTTAACCAATGTGTGAGATAGGCTTAAACGATCACAAAACGATCGCAATGCGAATTTTCGTACGATATATCGTACCATCTAAACGCTGATCGTTATAAAAAAAAAACGTAAATCCGACATCGCTAATCGTACGATCGGGCCAATAATCGTTACGTGTAAACGCAGCATAAGAATAGTTTACAACAGCGGGCAGATATGAGTCACCTGTGTTTCTATTTCTAGAACACCTGGGTCACGTCTGTCTACAGTTCACAACAACTAGGGAGACCTCTATCACCTTGGTCATTAGTTCTATCATGACATGGCAAAGAGATGTGGGTCGCCTCTATCTATAGTGCCTGTTATTTTGATCTTATTAACACGTTACCAATAAAAAAATACTAACAGGCAGCTTGGAATCCATTTCTCGGTCTGCTGGGGTGAAGATATTTAGGTACAGACAGTCTTCTGACAGTGGGGGTATGGGCGGGGGAACTTTAAAGAAACCTTTCATTTGCTCCAAGACGATGGGGTTCTGTATACACTGAAATTTGAGAAAATGATCTGTTGTAACATAAGTACTGATAGATTTTTATGTATTTACAATGTATAGCACCGCTACCAGGTTTCCCCCTCCTTCATTACTATCATGGCATCAGGGAACACAGTGCCCCTTACAATGGTTTGGAGACAGTTTAAGAGGAAATATTGAGTTTACTTCTATCATCCATGAAAATTATAAAATTGTGAAAATAGTTGGGAAGTAATCTGAGTAACTTTCAATAACTCACAGAGGTGCATGTTCTTTGGCCTCTCTGACTGAGCTCCAGGGCTCTGGAGGTTCTGGGGCTGCGAATCGTAATGAACCCACTGGGGGCTTAGCGAAGGGCACGCCATAGAAGGCTTGGACGGTTCGGGTGGTCTCCTTCACTGTCTGCGTCTTCCCCTGCAGTTTTCCATACTGTGTCACTACCTGAGGGTCACTGTCCTGTTCTGTAAGGTAAAACATATATTTCACTCACACATATATGAATTCAATCTTTATAAAACTATATATCTATATATATACAGTATATAAGAAATGTCTTTAAAATCCAAAAATTCTTTAGTCATCCACACAATGAAACCAACTTGACATCATGGATACAAAAGTAGAAAATAATATTAGGTACAGGAACTGTTTTACTTCACCTGATCCCAGTGTTCCCAGGAAGAGGGGCCACAGAAGGAGAGTAAGGAGGAGGAAGGCCATGAGGAGATGGTGCCTGTTCAGTTTGAGTCTTCTGTTTTCAGGGTTAGCTGGAGCCTTAACTATGCTCACCCCCTGTTATCTCTGCACAAATGACACTTTGTCCTCTGCCGCAATGACACAACTGTGCCAGGAACCGAGGAATGTTATAAACCTGGGGCCAGCAGGGCAAACAGCTAGAGGACACTGCCCCACCGGAGAGGCAGTGCAGAACGTGATCACCATCATGGCTGTGTCCTGAACACACTCCATGGACATTCACTTATAGCCGCTAGTTACTCTCAATGCTTTGGGGTGGATGCCTGCATATTATAAAGTTACCATTATTCATATCTGTACCCTTATACTCTTCCTACTCCATCCTAGATTTATTATAGTGCTTGAAAAAGCACTATACAGTGGTGCCTTGGATTACGAGCATAATCCGTTCCAGGACCATGCTTGTAATCCAAATCCACTCTTAAATCAAAGCAAATTTTCCCATAAGAAATCATAGATATGCAGACAATTGGTTTCAGACCCCAAAAATAATGATTTATTATTCTGAATAACATGTAAAACAGATGAAACAAACATTCAGAAACAACAGAATATGTGATATAAGTTACTGTACAGTAATGGAGACGATGGGAAACACAAGGGCTGACAGAGACTGCAGGGAGCATGAAGGAATGAGCAGGGCAGATGTGGGCACATACATGCAGCACTCTCTGTCCGAAGAGAGAGGGGTTACAGCTATGGAGAGATTACCTCCACAGTCCTGTCCCCTGATGCAAGACCCAGCCTGAAGTGGATCTGCTATGATTTGGAAGGTGAGAGAGACTTCCTGGGTCAGAGTACAGGGCTGTAGACCCCGCTATGCAGCACGCCCCTGCCCCACTCGCCCTCCCACCCAGTACAGGGAGCTCTTATACCAAAGCAATGCTTTTAAACCA
This sequence comes from Dendropsophus ebraccatus, assembly GCF_027789765.1. Classification (NCBI taxonomy): domain Eukaryota; kingdom Metazoa; phylum Chordata; class Amphibia; order Anura; family Hylidae; genus Dendropsophus; species Dendropsophus ebraccatus. The sequence continues at coordinate 34,736 of NW_027208800.1, forward strand.
AGTCACAATTTTGAAAAACTGTGAGCTCTTAAACCAAAATGCTCTTAAACCAAGTTACTCTTAAACTAAGGTACCACTGTACTGTAATCCATATTCTTCTTCCGTTTCTTCCAGCCAGTACCCAGCGGTACTTCCAGCGGTACCCAAGCCGCTCTTTAAGGGACGGTACCCAAGCCGCTCTTAAAGGGACGGTACCCAAGTCGCTCTTAAAGGGACGGTACCCAAGTCGCTCTTAACCCTTTAAGGACATGGCCCATTTTCGTTTTTTACGTTTTCGGTTTTTCCTCCTTGTGTTTAAAAGGTCATAGCACTTGCATTTTTCCACCTAGAAACCCACATGACCCCTTATTTTTTGCGTCACTAATTGTACTTTGCAATTACAGGCTGAATTTTTGCATAAAGTACACTGCGAAACCAGAAAAAAATTCGAAGTGTGGTGAAATTGAAAAAAAAAAACGCATTTCTTTATTTGGGGGAAATGTGTTTTTACGCCATTCACCCTGGGTTAAAACTGACTTGTTATGCATGTTTCCTCAAGTCGTTACGATTAAAACGATATATAACATGTATAACTTATATTGTATCTGATGGCCTGTAAAAAATTCAAACCGTTGTTAACCAATATACGTTCCTTAAAATCGCTCCATTTCCAGGCTTATAGCGCTTTTATCCTTTGGTCTATGGGGCTGTGCGAGGTGTCATTTTTTGCGCCATGATGTTATCTTTCTATCGGTACCTTGATTGCCCATATACGTCTTTTTGATCGCTTTTTATTAAATTTTTTCTGGATTTGATGCACCAAAATGCGCAATTTTGCACTTTGGGATTTTTTTGCGCTGACGCCGTTTACCGTACGAGATCAGGAATGTGATTAATTTAATAGTTCGGGCGATTACGCCGCGGCGATAGCAAACATGTTTATTTATTTATTTATTTGTTTACTTTTATTTAAAACCTGGAAAAGGGGGGTGATTCAGACTTTTATTAGGGGAGGGGGCTTTTTACTATTAACAACACTTTTTTTTTTTTTTTTACACATATACTAGAAGCCCCCCTAGGGGACTTCTAGTATATACACTGTGATCTCTCATTGAGATCCTCTGCAGCATAGATATGCTGCAGAGATCCATGAGATCGGCACTCGTTTGCTTTCGCTGCTGCAGCCGGAAAGTAACGAGTGCCGAGCCGAGGACGGCGCCATCTTGGACGCGTCCCCGGCCGGCATCAGTAAACGGAGATCGCTCCTCCGGGACAAGGTCCCGGAGGAGCGATCTCCCCCACTAGACACCAGGGAAACGTTGCCTCCGGTAATCGGAGGCAGCTGTCAACTTTGACAGCTGCCTCCGATTAGCTAATTAGCGGGCACGGCGATCAGACCGTGCCCGCTAATAGCGGCGGTCCCGGGCTACACGCGGCACCCGGGATCGCGGCACTTCAAAGCAGGGCCGCCGCGCGGCCCCGCTTTGAAGTGCAAGTGAGGACATAGGACGTACCGGTACGTCCTATGTCCTTAAGAGGTTAAAGGGACGGTACCCAAGCCACTCTTAAAAGGATGGTACCCAAGCTGCTCTTAAAGGGACGGTACCCAAGTTGCACTTAAAGGGGCATTACATAAGTGGCTCTTAAAGGGAAGGTACCCATGTCGCTCTTAAAGGGACAGTACCCAAGTAGATCTTTAAGGGACGGTTCCCAAGCCGCTCTTAAAGGAACGGTACCCAAGCCGCTCTTAAAGGGACGGTACCCAAGTTGCTCTTAAAGGGACGATACCCAAGTCGCTCTTAAAGGGGCGGTACCCAAGTTGCTCTTAAAGGGGAAGTACCCAAGCCGCTCTTAAAGGGAACCAATCACACTAAAATTGGGCATAAAGGTAAGGAAACGTGCTGGTACATCAGCCAGCACGCTCCTAACCATCCCCCTGTCCCCAGGGCCGCCGCAATCATGAGGCGACCTGAATCGTCTGCCTCAGGCGGCGCCACCAGCTGTCATCATGGGGGCGGCATTCAGTGGCAGATTATAATATGAGCGGTTCGGGCGGCCGCCCACATTATAATCCGCCACTGACTGTACCCAGGGCCGCTTTAACCAGAGGGCACATGGTGCACGTGCACCGGGCCCCCTGGTTAAAGGGCCCCCCCGAGCAGGCCGGCCGTTGCTATGTGCGACCAGTGCGGTCGCACAGGGCTCCGGCCACCAGCCTGTCAGGGGGGAGCGCCATGGATGGGTAATCTACTTACCCCTCCATGGCGCCCCCTGCAGGCCCCCCCGTCCGCCGCTGCCCCCGTCCGCTGCTAGCTGCGGCGCTTCAGCAGCTGCAGCAAGCAGCGACACTGACAGAGAGAGAGCCATTGGCTCCCTCCCTGTCAGTCACTCACTCTTGTGGCCGCACTTCACTGCGGTCACAAGAGGCCGCGCTCTCCCTCTAGCGTCCGACGTCACTGGAGCGTCGGCGCGAGGGTAAGGGGAGTGCAGCCTCTTGTGACCGGAGGGAAGGGTGCGGCCACAGGAGGGAAGAGAAAAGAGGAACGCGTGGACCCAGGTGAGTAACAGTGTTTGTTTTTTTCAATGTTATATGGGAGGGGGAGCTATATACTACGGGGGGGGGGGGGGGGCAACAGGGGGGGCTATATACTATTGGGGAGCACAGGGGGCTATATACTAATGGGGGAGAAAACAGGGGGCTATATACTATGGGGGGAGAGACGGGGGCTATTATACTATTGGGGGAGCACAGGGGGAGCTATATACTATGGGGGAGCACAGGGGGCTATATACTATTGGGGAGCACAGGGGAGCTATATACTATGGGGGAGAACAGGGGGGGCTATATACTATGGGGGAGAACGGGGGCTATATACTATGGGGGGAGAACGGGGGCTATATACTATTGGGGAGCACAGGGGGGCTATATACTATGGGGGATAACGGGGGCTATATACTATGGGGGAGCACAGGGGGCTATATACTATGGGGAGCACAGGGGAGCTATATACTATGGGGAGCACAGGGGAGCTATATACTATGGGGGGAGCACAGGGGAGCTATATACTATGGGGAGCACAGGGGGGCTATATACTATGGGGGAGAACAGGGGGCTATATACTATGGGGGAGAACGGGGGCTATATACTATTGGGGAGCACAGGGGGGCTATATACTATGGGGGAGAACGGGGGGCTATATACTATTGGGGGAGCACAGGGGGGCTATATACTATGGGGGAGAACGGGGGGCTATATACTATTGGGGAGCACAGGGGGCTATATACTATGGGGGAGAACGGGGGCTATATACTATTGTGGAGCACAGGGGGCTATATACTATGGTGGAGCACAGGGGGGCTATATACTATGGGGGGAGAGCACAGGGGGGCTATATACTATGGGTGAGCACAGGGGAGCTATATACTATGGGGAGCACAGGGGAGCTATACACTATGGGGGGGAGCACAGGGGAGCTATATACTATTGGGGAGCACAGGGGAGCTATATACTATTGGGAAGCACAGGGGGCTATATACTATGGGGAGCACAGGGGGCTATATACTACTGGGGAGCACAGGGGGCTATATACTATGGGGGAGCACAGGGGGCTATTCTATATGGGGGAGCACAGGGGGTTATATACTATTGGGGAGCACAGGTTAGCTATATACTATTGGGGAGCACAGGGGCTATATACTATTGGGGAGCACAGGGGAGCTATATACTATTGGGGAGCACAGGGGGGCTATATACTATGGGGGAGAGCACAGGGGGCTATATATTATGGAGAGCCCAGGGGGGCTATATACTATTGAGGGGGAGCACCAGGGGGGCTATATACTATTGGGGGAGAGCACAGGGGGGGCTATAATACTATTGTGGGAGAGCACAGGGGGGCTATATACTATTGGGGGAGAGCACAGGGGGCTATATAACTATTGTGGGAGAGCAACAGGGGGGCTATATACTATTGTGGAGAGCACAGGGGGCTTATACTATTGTGGGAGAGCATAGTGCGGGGCTATATACTATTGGGGGAGAGCACAGGGGGGCTATATACTATTGTGGGTGAGCACAAGGGGGCTATATACTACTGGGGGAGAGTGCACAGGGGGGCTAGTATACTAATGGGGGAGCGCACAGGAGGGCTGTATATAACTGGAGGAGCCATGAGGGTCTATATACTACAGGGGACACCTTAAAACTAATGGAGGCCAGAGGGGGTGTAACTATGTAGGAGTACAGAGGGGTGTAACTACTGTATAGGGGTACAGGAGACCTAACTACTGTATGTAGTTGGAGCCTAAAATATTTGTCTGGCAGATTCTGGAGAGAAGATTCACAGCCAGGAGAAAGACTTCAAGGTGGCCCACGCTGGATGGAGAGAAAAAGAAAAGGTGACAGACTCTGATCGGAGAAGACGCCTCCGGTGAGTCACTGGATGTAACTTCACTCTGTTATAGGCTTGTACTGATAGGGGTCATGGTGTGGCGGTATTATGTAATGGTATCAATGGTGATATCTTTCTGTTTTGTTTAGTGCAGTTTTATGTAATATGTAATCACTGAATGGTGAAATAGTGTTATAAGGTAACTACTGTATGTATTGGGGCTCTTGATACAGTGTGGGGGCAAATTCAGTACATTATACAATGTGCAGAAAGGTAAGGGGGGCCCACTCTTAAGGGAGGGGGGAGAGGGGGACCATCTATAAGGGAGGGGGGAGAGGGGGCAGTAGTGGATTATAATGTGGGCGGATTGACGGGGGGGGGGGGGGGCGTCATTCTATAGTTCGCCTCGGGCAGCAGAGAGGCTAGAATCACCCCTGCCTGTCCCCCCGTCCCCTGAACATTCAGCCCGCAAAGTTAGTTTAATTGTGTCCCGCGCTCTATGCAAATTACCATACAAGTAGTCACGGTGGGCAGGATGGCTGTTCGAGTAGTCACGGTGGGCGGGGTCTTCGTCAAGTAGTCACTGGGTCCTGGGCCGGCTCCTGCGCTGTAATCACGCCCCTCCGGGCGTGTTGTAAAGCGGCGCCAGGTGACGTCACTCGGGGGGGCGGCATTGCACGTCGGCCACGCCGACGTCTTTACTAAGCTGCACATGCGCAGTACAGTGGGTGAAGCCGCTGCTGTACTACGCCGCGCAAGCGCAGTACAGCAGTGTCTTCTCAGGCTGCACTGCGCATGTGCAGCTTAGTAAAGACGTCGGCGATTAAACTAACTTTGCGGGCTGAATGTTCATGGGACGGGTGGGGGGGGGGGATGTACCAGCACGTTTCCTTACCTTTATGCCCAATTTCAGTGTGATTGGTTCCCTTTAAAGGGAAGGTACCCAGCTGCTTTTAAAGGGACAGTACCCAAGCCGCTCTTAAGGGGACGGTACCCAAGTCGCTCTTAAAGGGACGGTACCCAAGCCTCTCTTAAAGGGACAGTACCCAAGCGGCTCTTAAAGGGACAGTACCCAAGTCGCTCTTAAATGGATGGTACCCAAGCCATTCTTAAAGGGATGGCACCCAAGCTGCTCTTAAAGGGACAGTACCCAAGTCGCTCTTTTAGAGACGGTTACTTAAGAGCTGGTTACCTAAGCTGGTCTTCAAAGGATGGTACCTAAGTCCCTTTTAAAGGGACAGTACTTAAGCTGGTCTTAAAGGGACAGTATATAGGTCACTCAAAGCGTTGTCACCAAGTCGCTCCTTAAGTTGCTCTTAAAGGGACTGTACCAAAGTTGCTCTTAAAGGGACTGTACCAAAGTCGCTCTTAAGGGAGGGTATCAAGGGTTAAAGTTTCTCTTAAAGGGAAGTCACTGTTAAAGGGTGCTCTTCTAAAGCACTATGGGGAGATTTATCAAACTGGTGTAAAATAGAATTGTCTTCCACTTTTCATTCATCACAGGTCCTTTGGAAAATAAAAGTTGGAATCTGATTGTTGCTAGGGGCAACTAAGACAATTCTACTTTTACACCAGTTGATAAATCTCCCCCTATGTGTTTCCCTGGAAATGCAAAATCTAGTTAACTAGTCTTTTTATGAAAGCCAAAGCCCTATAGCCTATCAGTATGGTTCAGAATTATGGAAATGGTTCTAGATTCCCGACTCAACAACCTTGTTCAAAGGGAATAAAAAATTCTGTGTGGAATTTTGCTCCTGCCACCATGGAAAAACAATCTGCCACATAAATAAGGCGCATGCTATTTAGGGTGGCCCAATGCATTGCATTGCTCTATGCAACTTCATCAGGAGCTCTGTATCGTGTTTCGCAACTATATGTTTCCTCAAGGGAGGAAGCATATGATCATGAAACACATATTGGGGTTCCAGTCTACAGGAAACAGTGAGAAGCTGAGGGGACTTATGTGGGAGCTGTGCAATTACTTATATGTGCAATAAGGATATTGAAGTGCAATACAGGAACCACTATGTTCATACATTTTAGCACCAGTAGCTAAAAAAAATACTAAGATTATAGCAGGAAGTGTATCTGGCAGCTCTAGCTCAGTACTTGTTTATACCACCTACTATTCCTGTAGCCCGTTTCTTGTTTCTTATTTTAATCATTGTAGATGTAGCTATAAATAATGATTTTATGTGGCTGTGTATCCAATTTCTGTTGTAGTGGTATTGTTTAAAGAAGTTTTTAAAGGTAACTTATTTTTAATGAATTTCTGGTAATGTAACATAGAAAATAGAAGATTGTCGGCATAAAAAGACCCACTGGGTCCATCTAGTCTGTCCTAGTATTTCTTTCTTATTATCTTAGGATAGATGTATGTTTATCCCAGGCGTGTTAAATTCTGTTATTGTAGATTTACCAACCACCTCTGCTGGAAGTTTGTTCCAGGTATCTACTACTCTTTCAGTAAAATGATATTTTCTCACATTGCTTCTGATCTTTCCCCCAACTAACCTCTCACTGTGTCCTCTTGTTCTTGAGCTCAGTTCTTTACTAAAACACTCAATGTTTTTTTTAATTTTCCATTTTATTATGATATTATAAAATAACTCTAAAAATCTTACTGCTTTCACTCTCACCACTAGGTCTAAAACTAAACTGAAACTGTCAGGACGGGACTCATCTTCAGCACTGATTGGCTGAAGAGGAGCCGTTTGAATTTCCCGGCTCCCCTCTTCAGCCAATCAATGCACGGCAGCACTGATTGGCTGAAGAGGGGCCGTTTGAAATTCCCGGCTCCCCTCTTCAGCCAATCAGTGCTGCCTTGCATTGATTGGCTGAAGAGGGGATCCGGGAAATTCAAACGGCCCCTCTTCAGCCAATCAGTGCTGAAGAGGAGCACTGATTGGCTGAAGAGGAGCTGTTTGAAATTCCCGGGGGGGCTGCGGTTGAGCGGAGGGCTGGGCTGCGGTTGAGAGCGGGAGGGCCGGGCTGCGGATGAGCGGGGGGCCGGGCTGCGAGCAGGTGTCCGGACTTTCGCGCGACGACTGTTTACACAAAACGATCAGCGAATTTTTTGCGAACGACGAACGACGATTAAAGAACATGTTAAAAGATCAACATGAACGATTTTTTCGATCATTCGCCACATTTACACGTACGATTATCGTTCGAATTCGATCATTATCGCAAAAACTCAGTGTAAATGTAGCATAATTATAAGGCTGGGTTCACACTACGTATATTTCAGTCAGTATTGTGGTCCTCATATTGCAACCAAAAGCAGGAGCGGATTAAAAACACAGAAAGGCTCTGTTCACACAATGGTGAAATTGAGTAGATGGCCGCCATTTAATGGCAAATATTTGCTGTTATTTTAGAACAACGGCTGTTTTATTGAAATAATGGCAGTTATTTACTGTTATATGGCGGCCATCCACTCAATTTCAACATTGTGTGAACAGAGCCTTTATGTGTTTTTAATCCACTCCTGGTTTTGGTTGCAATATGAGGACCACAATACTGACTGAAATATACGTAGTGTGAACCCAGGTCAGGGTGCGTTTACACAGAAAGATTATCTGACAGATTATCTGCCAAAGATGTGAAGCCAAAGCCAGGAATGGATGTGAAAAGGAGGAATCTCAGGCTTTCCTTTATGACCTGATCTCTGTTTATATTCTGTTTCTGGCTTTGGCTTCAAATCTTTGGCAGATATCTGTCAGATAACCTTTCTGTGTAAATGGACCCTAACTCCTGCATTGCCAGGAGGCTTAAAGGAAAGCGGTGGTGTCACACAAAGGTAAAAACAAGCCCAGTTCACACTAGGCTCACTGCACATTCCTGACAGGAACTTCCTGTTCTGTCTGTGTTGATAAGAGAAGGCTGCTGTTAAGTGATCTGTACAGCATTACAGCATCATGTGACACCATTATATAGATAGTATGAACAATGCCGCCTCTGTTACGGTGGTTATTAAAATTGGATATTCCTCCTGTGTGAATCCACCTCACAAATCCACCCTCATTTACAAAAAGATGGGAAGAGAGAACTAGGAGAACCAATTGTGACAGAGGAATGGAATGAGGCATTTCAGTTCTCACACGGGATGTCGGTAGCATGTACTATGCAGGAGAAGAACTATAAGTTATTATCAAGGTGGAACAGATGTCCAGATAGTCTGTATGCGATGTTCCCTGGGGTCTCTGATTTGTGTTTGGCGATGTAGCAAGGAAAAGGGGCACTATGTTACATGTGTGGTGGGAGTGTGCGGTTCTACAATGTTCTGGAAGGAGGTTTTTGCAGTTTATGAAGAGGTTTCAGGTGTCAGTGTTGAATATTCTCCTAAAGTTGCATTACTGATAATTTTGCCAGGATCTATTCCGTGTATTAAACGGATTGCTGAGGCACTTGCTAGTGGCCGCAAGAGCGGTAGTACCAAGACATTGGAAGGAGACTAGTCAACCTACAATAGTTGAATGGGTGCACAAAGTAAATTTCATTAAAAGAATGGAAAAAATGGAGCTGGAGAAAAGGTCAGGGTGGGCACCCATAAGCAGATATGGGCACCATAGGTACAATTCTTGGAATTGCAAAGCTTTCTGAGGTTTATGAATTGAGAAACATAAATCAGTGTAGCTCAGGTAATGGAATGGGTCAGTTGTGGGCCCATGCAATTATTATTATTATTATTATTATTATTATTATTATTATTAATATTGCATCTGCGTTTTATTTTTTTTTGTAATTAGCAAATTATGCATTTTTGTATTGTTTTGGTAGGGTTGAGGGGAGGAGGGGGGTGGGAGCTAGGTGAACTGGTTTGTTGTTTGATGCCATGATAAATGGTATATATATATATATATATATATATATATATATATATACATACATATGTAAAAAGATGGACAAATAAAGATTTGAAAAAAAAAATTAAAATTAAAATTGGAATAAATTTGAAAAATTAATATTGTGCTGTACAATAAGTCTTACAGGTAAACTTATGGCCAAATTATATACTAACTTCTGATGTTGGTTTTAAATGTATGTCATGTAAGCATCTAAGTCAATACTTATGACCATGCAGTGTATCCACACAGCCTCGCAGGATTGCTACACACAGTATCAGCCAATCCCACAAATACCTAGAATGATCAAATAGGACGCTTACCCATCGTGGTGTCTGGCATCAATAACCCCGACGCACGTTTCGCGTAAAGGTCGCTTTATCAAGGGGCGTATCTAACTCCTGTCTCACCCACTATTTATATCACAGATGAGGATTCCTTCCGGGGAGCGACGCGGGTCATAGGAGGGGCCAGGAATCACGCAGCTCCTACTGGCCTACGTCACTAGAACGCACGCCCCGCTTGGCCTCTTGAGTTGCTGTGCACATGCCCGCCTGCGTTCCACGGGCGGGGGTGCATTCCAGTGGACGTAGACCAGGAGGAAGCTGCGTGATTCCTGGCCCCTCCTATGACCCGCGTCGCTCCCGGAAGGAATCCTCATCTGCGATATAAATAGTGCGTGAGACAGGACTTAGATACGCCCCTTGATAAAGCGACCTTTACACGAAACATGCATCGGGTTATTGATGCCAGACACCACGATGGGTAAGCGTCCTATTTAATCATTCTAGGTATTTGTGGGATTGGGCTGATACTGTGTGTAGCAATCCTGCGAGGCTGTGTGGATACACTGCATGGTCATATGTATTGACTTAGATGCTTACATGACATAGTGGTATATAATAATGTTTTGTAAGAACGAGGTGTCTTGGCTGTCATTCATTACTGGATTCCTTTTGCACTCAAAAGATTTGTCCGTGAACACCAAAAAATGGCAGATCCGTTCACCTTGGATTGCGGCTAGGTGTGTGGGGAGACCCTACACCTCCCCAATAAAGACACATAAACCTATACGAATGTGGGTACACCCAGCACAATTTGGTCCAAAAAAGTCACTAAAAATGAGCATTAGCAGAGA